>NW_027128331.1:0-42500 GCF_037325665.1 Littorina saxatilis
CACCTCCCCGCTGTGGTTGGTACTGGGGCCTAAAAAAGAGTGAGTTGGGCTTCGTTTTGAATGATAAGATGGCGGATAGCGCACGCATACGGAAGTCAGACTAGCAATAGTCTGGCCTTATGGGATTGATCACTTTCTTTTTTAGAGTGGTCTCCCTTGTTACCAAGGGGACGCGTACAGCGTTACCAGCACTGAACTAGAGTTAATTACTATTTGTGAGTTGGGTAAGTATATTAATTAAATGAAAATTTATTTATAACATTTTGGAGTAAAAACTTTATACCATCAAGCTTATACCTCTATGTGGAATATCCCGGTAAGTGTGCTATCCCCTATAGCCCGGGCGTTTCCCGCCAAAAGGGCGGGCGCCTCTAACAGCCCATAGCCCGGTGACGTCATAGTGGTATACACCTGCGCATGCGCTGGCGTCAAGCTTACCATAAAACTCTTACTGACCCAACACATCAGACGTGTTTCAGTAGACCTCTCGCTATAAAGGATTTATTCTGCTCAGTGACTAGGGACTTGTGACACTCTGCCTTCGCCTGGTTGAACTGACTCTTCTTCTTGGAAAGCGGACAGCGTTGAACGAAGGGAAGTGCTACTTATCTTATTTTTTGTTTTTCAAAGATCAAAGATATTACACGCGCTCTCCTTCAGCCACCTTTTTGTTGTCAGACCGGTTTACTAAATTTCAAAACTCAAAAGAGATTTTGTTTTTTAGATTTAGAACCTTGAGAGCTCTAAATTGTTCTGTGTTTTACTTCAATTTAGATTTGGTTTTCTCCTTTGTCTCGTCCTCCTCCGTTGATTGATTTGTGAACAATTCTCTTCAACTTTTTAAGAGGTTGGCGTCTTCTTACTCTTTGCTTGCTCCCTTACTTGTTTCGGGTTAATAGAGTAAGTAGGAGATCCTTTTCTCTCAGTTTTCTTCACTCTGAAGTATTCTAGCGCCCAGAATGAGCCTGCTTCAGGCAGAGAACTTAGGAGGAAATTCTCCCCTTCAGCTCCCTTCCTCGCAGGAGCGTACTGGGAGCCCCAACTACCGCTATGCGCAACGCTCGGGGCGCACGGGCAAGTTTCAAAGAGGCGCCCCCGAGCCGTTCACATAAGCGGAAGAGTTCTGCTCCTCCCTCCCTTCCGGATTCCGGGGGAGTTAGAACTACGGTCTCTGGCAAGACTGCTCGTGCACGGAAGAGGTCCAAGGGGACCGATTCCGTACCGGGCAGTTACTCACAGAGACAGATACTTGACTCTATGTTTAGCGACGAACTAAACAAAGCCAACAAGTATCTCTCTGGTCCCGAAACACGCGACGGGGCACATGGCCGGTCGGATCCCACCCCTTTCGGGGCGGGAAATGACAGTGCCCCGTCCACCTCTCTACCGGGCGAGTTGACCGCGGGGTCCGTACTCCGAACTACCGGAGTACGTGAAAACGCCTTAACCAGCCCTCCCCCTGGGTTCGCTTTCCTTTCGATGGCCTCCCCAGGGGCAGCATTGGGAGTTTCGGGGCCCTCACCTCTGAGAGTTTGTCCGGGCGGCAAACACGAGGAGGTGAGTAGTTGCTCCTATGCGTGTGTGCAGGACGAGGCTTCCCCCCCTATGGAGGAGACACCGTCCGAGCATATCGCAGAGCAACTCGCTGCTTTCTCTCAGAATACTAACCTGGAGCGGCCAGCTTCAGGTTTGTGTTCGAACGAGAAGAGCGGCCTCCCTTCCGTCCCCGAGGGTGTTTTGCCTCCGGGCAACAACGCCCGGGTTGACGGTAGGTCCGCTCACGGGGAGACCGTAGCCCGGTCACCTCGGAGCGGTGGAAGCGCAGCACCCAGTAGCCACGGTGAAGGGTCTGTCGCTACCCTGGAGCAAACCTACCCCTTTAGGGTAGCGTTTGGTGCCCAGGGGCCCGGTACCACCCACGTTGATGGACACGGGTCTTCACAGAAGCCCAGTTCTTGTGAATTCTCTGCGTCGCTCGGACTCAGCGGTTCGAGCCCCGTCGGTCACGGTCCACGTACCGAAATTTTCTACGTTGCCGGACTGAGTGACCCGGGCGCAGGTCTTAGAGGTAAAGAGCAGGCCTTGGATCGGAGACCTGCCTCTACTTTTAGGATCAGCGGGCATAGGATTGAACCAACGTTGGGAGGGTTTCCGGACGAGCAGCACCCCTGTTCCTCTCAGATAGAGGCGGTTTCGAGCTCCGCTCAAACCGCTCCTATTTCTCAAGAGAGACTAGCGGTGCTGCTGAAGCTGGTAGAGGAGTTGAAAGAGGCTGAGTCCTTTGATCAACGCTCTACCACTTCCGGCCCAGCTCCGTTAGCACCTCAGCGTCTAACCCCGAGTTTTTCTCGTGGACAGTCGACGCTCGAGACAGGGGCACCTAAGAATTTACCCACTCAGGGACAGTTCTTGGGTACTTCCGTTGAATCTCAGCTAAACAGAGCGGGCTCCTCGGAGTGCTCGGAAGAATCTTCCTCTGAGGAGGAGGATTCAGAAGAGCCCTTAGAGAGCGGGCACAGTTATACAGGATTTCCTGGCACAGGCTTTCCCCAAGGGCAACTGCCTTTTCAGGCTCTTACCCTCCAACTCCCCCGCTCTTCTCAGACGGCCCGTGTCCCACTACACGCTCTGTCCTCCGAGGACACATCACGGCCGTTCCCCAACGACCATGAAGTTTTGACCAACCGGTCCTTAGGTCCTATCCTCAACAGTTTTCGGGACGACCTGATTGCGACTATGATCGAGAAGCTGCGTCCTTCTCTTTCTCAGCCCGCCTCCACTACCCCGGCCGGTGGTAGTGGAAGCCAACCGACCTCGCTTCGTTCGGTTCTGGGCACCTCCGCGCGCGCGCCCGCCCACGTTTCTCGGTTTGTAGGTCAGTGGGGAGGGGTCTCTCAGGACATCGCGCCGGACGAGTCGGAGGGTATCTCCCACCACCAACAGCTCTTAGCCGCCTTGAGACCCTTCTCGGACTTTATAGTCGAGAAATCTTCACTTTCTCATGAGGCACATCAACTTCAGGCTGATAGAAGCGGCTTGGGAAACTTCGAGCAGCACTCCGCCAAGCTCGGGTTCAGCCCTCACCCGATTCTTGCCACCTCTTTAGAGGATAGTGAAAAGATCCTACGATCCTCAGGCCCTCTCAACAATCGTAAGGTCTCAGACGCCCCAGTCAGGAACGAGGTTCCCACTTTTCAGCATGCCCGAGAAGCGGGTTCCTTTGTCCCTTTCGAGGTGAAAGCTCCTCTGGATCTCCTACCAGAACTCTTACCCTTCATGCCTTGCAGCCGGCCCGCTGCCTCGGACCTTAACATGATCCCTGATTCCCGTAAATCTACCCCGGTTTCAGGTATCAACCTCTCCACTAGGACCTTCCAGGACATACAGACCTCCCTTTCCCAGGTCGTCCAAGGACTTTCTACCGCCATGTCTCTTCAGAAGCTTCTGTTTAACATTCTCGGGGCCCACGCGGTTCGGAGGGACGCTAGAACCTTTCAGTTCCACCCTCACTCCATCGACACAACCCTGGTTGGGAGTACTTTCGCGCTGCTCGGGCTCCAACTGAGCAACCAAATCAGCCGCGTAGTCAACCTCCGGGTACAGTCGGAAGCGCTTTTTCGGGACCACTTCCTAGCTCACTCCATTTTCAAACCTCAGGAGGTCCGCGTCCTCCGAAACTCCCCTCTCGTGCGTGACTCTCTTTTCGATACCAACCTTGTGAAGGTACTGGCTGACAAGACTATCGAGGACGCCAAAGCTGAGTCTTAGCTTCGTACCATTCGCCAGTGCTTCCAGGGGGGCCAGCCCAGCTCCAAGAGAGCTAAACAGAAGGCTAAGAAGCGTAAGTCTCATACTGGTTCTGAGTCCACCCCCAGTGCTCAGCGCATCTCTGTCGCCCCTCAGTCTGTTTCCCAACAGAACTTCAAGGGTAAAGGAAAGAGCAAGAGACAGGGTTTCAAGCACTCCCAGTCCTCTCATTCCTCTTTTCTGTAAGCCCCGATCGCCCCTGCCAGCACGTACCGGACCCTTCCGCGGGCTCCCTGCACCGCCACTTAGACGAGTGGTTGCGGTCGGTGGAGAACGGTTACGTGCTCAGGATCGTGCGCTCGGGGTATCAGATCCAGTTCACTTCCCCTCCTCCTCTCTCCCCTTTTCCAATCAGCTTCGGAGCTCCCAAGAACCAGACCAAGTTCTCAGTTCTTTCACTGGAAGTTGCCAATCTTTTGGAGAAGGGTGCCATACGCCTTGCGGACGTGACACGCCCGGGCTTCTACGCCCACCTGTTCACGGTGCCCAAGAAATCGGGGAGATTCCGTCCTGTCCTCGACCTTTCCGCTCTGAACGAGTTCATTCGAAAGGCCAAGTTCAAGATGGAGACCACCTCGTCCCTCAGGTTAGCCCTTCGCCCCGGCGATTGGGCAACGTCTCTCGACCTGAGAGACGCATACTTCCATGTCTCCATGGCGGAGGATATGAAAAAGTTCTTCCGATTCGTCTGGCAGGGCAGGACGTTCGAGTTGAACGTTCTCCCTTTCGGGTTGTTCACAGCTCCTCTCGTCTTCACGGCAATCGTGAAGGAACTAGCGGCACTCGTACGAATCAACGGAATCCGCCTAAGGACTTATCTCGACGACTGGCTCACGCTGGCGTCCAACTTCTCCGATTGTCTGCTTCACTCAGACATCGTACTGCAGACCACGTCTTTGTTGGGATTCTAAATCAACTTTCTGAAGTCAGAACTTACCCCAAGTCAGCAGTTTCTCTACTTAGGGATGTGGTTCGACACGGTGCGGTTCACAGTGGCCCCTTCCTCGGAGCGCCTGGCAGCTTTCATTCAGAAGCGAGACCTTCTTCTCAGCCTCCCGAGAGCCACCCACCGTCAGCTGCTGGAGCTCCTGGGTATGATGGAATCCTTCTCAAACCTGCTCCCCCTGGGTCGTCTCTTCAAGAGACCCCTGCAGAGAGAGATTCGCAAACAAACCAAGAAGCCGCCTCTTTACGAGGAAGTCATTTCTTTGGGCCAGTGGTTTCACATATCTCTTTCGCAGTGGCTGAACCACTCGTGGCTCCACAGCTCAGTAACCATCCAGACTCCACCCTCAGTGATGTCTCTTTTCACAGATGCATCAAAGACGGGTTGGGGAGCCCACGTCTCTCCGAACGGACAGGAGTTCGCGGGGACATGGTCACGAGCGGAGTCCAAACTCCACATCAACCTGTTAGAGATGGAGGCAGTCCTTCGAACTCTCCAGTGCCTAGCCCCGTCTCTTACAGGGACATCCATCACCATTCACGGGGACAACCAGACTTGCCTGTCCTACCTCAAAAAACAGGGGGGCACGGTCTCCCTCTCCCTGTCTCTCAAGGCAGAGGAGATCCTCCTTTGGTGCTGGAAACGTCAGATCACACTTTCGGTTCGCTTCGTGCCGGGGAAGCTGAACGCGATAGCGGATCAGTTGAGCCGAGGGAAGCAGGTCCTACCTACCGAGTGGACAATCGTCCACCAAGCCCTTCACAAAGTTTGGTGTCGATGGTTAAAACCTCTCCTCGACCTCTTCGCGACAAAGTACACCACTCGTCTTCCGATGTACGTGTCCCCGGTTCACGACGATCAAGCCTTCAAGGTCGACGCGCTAGCGATTCCGTGGGAGGGGTTACAGGCTTACGCCTATCCCCCGACATCTCTCTTACCCCAAGTACTAGCCAAGTACAGACAAGAGAGACCCACACTGATTTTGGTCACGCCCTTTTGGCCAACCAGCGCGTGGTTTCCAGAACTCAAAAGCCTGTCCTGCGAGGATCCTCTTCCTCTAGCACTTTCGGAAGGACAGCTCGTTCAACCACGCTCCGGAATCGCCCACACGCGAGTCAACATTCTCAAACTGACCGCATGGAAGTTATGCGGTCAGGATTGCACTCACAAGGCTTGAATAAATCTGTAATCCCTCTTATGCTCAAGGCCAAGAGGAGTACTACAGACAACCTATACAACTACCGATGGGTTGAATGGGTGGGGTTTGCCAGAAAAGAGAAGTTTGACCCCCTTCATCCTTCAGCAATCGAGCTAGCCAATTTCCTGGGCTACCTGCACGCGTCGCGAAAGCTTCGCGCAGGCACGCTGGCCGGCTACCGATCTGCTATCACTAATACTATCTCAGCCTCCACTGGGAAGTACCCTGTTCACCTTTCTGACACTCCCCTCATCAGGAACCTTCTAGACGGGATTAAGAATGTATCTGTCATGAAACCCAACGTCTTCCCACAATGGGATGTTTTCCTAGTACTCAAGGTATTCAGAGGCTCGCTCTTCGAACCCTTGGAAAACATCTCGTTAACTTTGCTCACTTGGAAGACGGTGTTCCTGATAGCTTTGGCCTCCTCCAGACGCGTTAGCGGCATCCACGCACTTAGCGGCTTAGGAGGAGACATCGCCTTCGGCAGAGGGCAGAATCCCGACTCAGTCTCGATCTGCTTTCTATCGGAATTCAGAGCGAAGAATCAGAGATCCGACGCCTTTTCTCCAGTTATTAAGATCACTGCCTTGAATAACTGGTTATCCTCTGATGATGATGATCTTTTGTTGTGTCCTGTTAGAGCTCTCAAGGTTTACCTTAACCTTTGCCGGATGCCGCTTTTGACTACACACGCCCGACGATGCGGGTTTGTCTGAACCCATACATTTGAAAGAGGGTTTTTACCGTTTATTTCTCTAACGACGATGCGGGTTTGTCTGAACCCATACATTTGAAAGAGGGTTTTTACCGTTTATTTCTCTAACGACGGGGTGGGTTCAGGGAAACCCACAGCGCTACTTCAGTGGGTGCATCGAGTTTCTCCCTTCACCGACTTCTTGCAGGGGAGGGAGAAGGGGAGGGAGAGGGGGAGGGAGAGACTGAGAGAGACTGAGAGACTAAGAAAGAGAGAGAGAGAGAGACTAAGAAAGAGAGAGAGAGAGAGAGACTAAGAAAGAGAGAGACTAAGAAAGAGAGAGAGAGATGCTAAGAAAGAGAGAGAGAGAGACTAAGAAAGAAAGAGAGAGAGACTAAGAAAGAGAGAGAGAGAGAGACTAAGAAAGAGAGAGAAAGAGAGAGAGAGACTAAGAAAGAGAGAGAGAGAGACTAAGAAAGAGAGAGAGAGACTAAGAAAGAGAGAGAGAGACTAAGAAAGAGAGAGAGAGAGACTAAGAAAGAGAGAGAGAGAGACTAAGAAAGAGAGAGAGAGACTAAGAAAGAGAGAGACTAAGAAAGAGAGAGAGAGAGACTAAGAAAGAGAGAGAGACAAAGAGAGAGAGAGACAAAGAGAGAGAGAGACTAAGAAAGAGAGAGAGAGACTAAGAAAGAGAGAGAGAGACTAAGGAAGAGAGAGAGAGAGACTAAGAAAGAGAGAGACTAAGAAAGAGAGAGAGAGACTAAGAGAGAGACTAAGAAAGAGAGAGACTAAGAAAGAGAGACTAAGAAAGAGAGAGAGAGAGAGACTAAGAGAGAGAGAGAGAGAGACTAAGAAAGAGAGAGAGACTAAGAGAGAGAGAGACTAAGAAAGAGAGAGAGAGACTAAGAGAGAGAGAGAGCGACTAAGAAAGAGAGAGAGAGAGAGCGACTAAGAAAGAGAGAGAGAGAGACTAAGAAAGAGAGAGAGAGAGCGACTAAGAAAGAGAGAGAGAGAGCGACTAAGAAAGAGAGAGAGAGAGCGACTAAGAAAGAGAGAGAGAGAGCGACTAAGAAAGAGAGAGAGACTAAGAAAGAGAGAGAGAGAGACTAAGAAAGAGAGAGAGAGACTAAGAAAGAGAGAGAGAGAGACTAAGAGAGAGAGAGAGAGACTAAGAAAGAGAGAGACTAAGAAAGAGAGAGAGAGACCAAGAAAGAGAGAGAGAGAGACTAAGAAAGAGAGAGAGAGAGACTAAGAAAGAGAGAGAGAGAGAGAGACTAAGAAAGAGAGAGACTAAGAAAGAGAGAGAGAGACTAAGAGAGAGACTAAGAAAGAGAGAGACTAAGAAAGAGAGACTAAGAAAGAGAGAGAGAGAGACTAAGAAAGAGAGAGAGAGAGACTAAGAAAGAGAGATAGACTAAGAGAGAGAGAGACTAAGAAAGAGAGAGAGAGAGACTAAGAGAGAGAGAGAGCGACTAAGAAAGAGAGAGAGAGAGAGCGACTAAGAAAGAGAGAGAGAGAGACTAAGAAAGAGAGAGAGAGAGCGACTAAGAAAGAGAGAGAGAGAGCGACTAAGAAAGAGAGAGAGAGAGCGACTAAGAAAGAGAGAGAGAGAGCGACTAAGAAAGAGAGAGAGACTAAGAAAGAGAGAGAGAGAGACTAAGAAAGAGAGAGAGAGACTAAGAAAGAGAGAGAGAGAGACTAAGAGAGAGAGAGAGAGACTAAGAAAGAGAGAGACTAAGAAAGAGAGAGAGAGACCAAGAAAGAGAGAGAGAGAGACTAAGAAAGAGAGAGAGAGAGACTAAGAAAGAGAGAGAGAGAGAGAGACTAAGAAAGAGAGAGAGAGAGACTAAGAAAGAGAGAGAGAGACTAAGAAAGAGAGACTAAGAGAGAGAGAGAGAGACGGAGAGACGGACAGAGAGCCGGAGAGAGACAGAGAGAGAGAGAGACAGTCAGATAGACAGACAGTCAGATAGACGGATAGACAGATAGACGGATAGACAGACAGACAGAGAGAGAGAGACTAAGAAAGAGAGAGAGAGAGACTAAGAAAGAGAGAGAGAGAGACTAAGAAAGAGAGAGAGAGAGACTAAGAAAGAGAGAGAGAGACTAAGAAAGAGAGAGACTAAGAGAGAGAGAGAGAGAGACTAAGAGAGAGAGAGCGACTAAGAAAGAGAGAGAGACTAAGAAAGAGAGAGAGAGAGACTAAGAAAGAGAGAGAGAGACTAAGAAAGAGAGAGAGAGACTAAGGAAGAGAGAGAGTGACTAAGAAAGAGAGAGACTAAGAAAGAGAGAGAGAGAGACTAAGAGAGAGACTAAGAAAGAGAGAGACTAAGAAAGAGAGAGAGACTAAGAAAGAGAGAGAGACTAAGAAAGAGAGAGAGAGAGACTAAGAAAGAGAGAGAGAGAGACTAAGAAAGAGAGAGAGAGAGACTAAGAGAGAGAGAGAGCGACTAAGAAAGAGAGAGAGAGAGCGACTAAGAAAGAGAGAGAGAGAGCGACTAAGAAAGAGAGAGAGAGCGACTAAGAAAGAGAGAGAGAGCGACTAAGAAAGAGAGAGAGAGAGCGACTAAGAAAGAGAGAGAGAGAGCGACTAAGAAAGAGAGAGAGACTAAGAAAGAGAGAGAGAGAGACTAAGAAAGAGAGAGAGAGAGAGACTAAGAAAGAGAGAGAGAGAGAGAGACTAAGAGAGAGAGAGAGAGAGAGACTAAGAAAGAGAGAGACTAAGAAAGAGAGAGAGAGACCAAGAAAGAGAGAGAGAGAGACTAAGAAAGAGAGAGAGAGAGACTAAGAAAGAGAGAGAGAGAGACTGAGAGAGAGAGACTAAGAAAGAGAGAGAGAGACTAAGAAAGAGAGACTAAGAGAGAGAGAGAGACGGAGAGACGGACAGAGAGACACAGAGAGAGACACAGAGAGAGAGAGACAGTCAGATAGACAGACAGTCAGATAGACGGATAGACAGATAGACGGATAGACAGACAGACAGAGAGAGAGAGGCTAAGAAAGAGAGAGAGAGACTAAGGAAGAGAGAGAGAGCGACTAAGAAAGAGAGAGAGAGAGCGACTAAGAAAGAGAGAGAGAGAGACTAAGAAAGAGAGAGAGAGACTAAGAAAGAGAGAGACTAAGAAAGAGAGAGAGAGAGACTAAGAAAGAGAGAGACAAAGAGAGAGAGAGACAAAGAGAGAGACTAAGAAAGAGAGAGAGAGACTAAGAAAGAGAGAGAGAGAGAGACTAAGGAAGAGAGAGAGAGAGAGACTAAGAAAGAGAGAGACTAAGAAAGAGAGAGAGAGACTAAGAAAGAGAGAGACTAAGAAAGAGAGAGAGACTAAGAAAGAGAGAGAGAGAGAGACTAAGAAAGAGAGAGAGAGAGACTAAGAAAGAGAGAGAGAGAGACTAAGAAAGAGAGAAAGAGACTAAGAGAGAGAGAGAGACTAAGAGAGAGAGAGAGCGACTAAGAAAGAGAGAGAGAGAGAGCGACTAAGAAAGAGAGAGAGAGCGACTAAGAAAGAGAGAGAGAGCGACTAAGAAAGAGAGAGAGAGAGCGACTAAGAAAGAGAGAGAGAGCGACTAAGAAAGAGAGAGAGAGAGCGACTAAGAAAGAGAGAGAGAGAGCGACTAAGAAAGAGAGAGACTAAGAAAGAGAGAGAGAGAGACTAAGAAAGAGAGAGAGAGAGAGACTAAGAAAGAGAGAGAGACTAAGAAATAGAGAGAGACTAAGAAAGAGAGAGAGACCAAGAAAGAGAGAGAGAGACTAAGAAAGAGAGAGAGAGAGACTAAGAAAGAGAGAGAGAGAGAGAGACTAAGAAAGAGAGAGAGAGACTAAGAAAGAGAGACTAAGAGAGAGAGAGAGACGGACAGAGAGCCAGAGAGAGACACAGAGAGAGAGAGACAGTCAGATAGACAGACAGTCAGATAGACGGATAGACGGATAGACAGACAGACAGAGAGAGAGAGACTAAGAAAGAGAGAGAGAGACTAAGGAAGAGAGAGAGAGACTAAGAAAGAGAGAGACTAAGAAAGAGAGAGAGAGAGACTAAGAGAGAGACAGAGAGAGACTAAGAAAGAGAGAGACTAAGAAAGAGAGAGAGACTAAGAAAGAGAGAGAGAGAGAGAGACTAAGAAAGAGAGACTAAGAAAGAGAGAGAGAGAGAGAGACTAAGAAAGAGAGACTAAGAAAGAGAGAGAGAGAGAGACTAAGAAAGAGACAGAGAGAGAGACTAAGAAAGAGAGAGAGAGACTAAGAAAGAGAGAGAGAGAGCGACTAAGAAAGAGAGAGAGAGAGCGACTAAGAAAGAGAGAGAGAGCGACTAAGAAAGAGAGAGAGAGCGACTAAGAAAGAGAGAGAGAGAGCGACTAAGAAAGAGAGAGAGAGAGAGCGACTAAGAAAGAGAGAGAGAGAGCGACTAAGAAAGAGAGAGAGAGAGCGACTAAGAAAGAGAGAGAGACTAAGAAAGAGAGAGAGAGAGACTAAGAAAGAGAGAGAGAGACTAAGAAAGAAAGAGAGAGAGACTAAGAGAGAGAGAGAGACTAAGAGAGAGAGAGACTAAGAAAGAGAGAGACTAAGAAAGAGAGAGAGAGACCAAGAAAGAGAGAGAGAGACTAAGAAAGAGAGAGAGAGAGCGACTAAGAAAGAGAGAGAGAGACTAAGAAAGAGAGAGAGAGAGAGACTAAGAAAGAGAGAGAGAGACTAAGAAAGAGAGACTAAGAGACAGAGAGAGAGAGAGACGGACAGAGACAGAGAGAGAGAGACACAGAGAGAGAGACAGTCAGATAGACACAGTCAGATAGACGGATAGACAGATAGACGGATAGACAGACAGACAGACAGACAGACAAAGCAACTGACAACAGACAGTCAGATAGACGGATAGACAGATAGACGGATAGACAGACAGACAGACAGACAGACAAAGCAACTGACAACAGACATAGAGACAGAGAGATACGGACAGACAGACAGAGAGACAGACAGTCTCTTGGAGACAAACAGGCAGACAGACACTGTTCCGCCGCTTTGGTAATTATGGGTGCAGCAGAACCCGCGCCGTCGGCAGAGGGATAGGTAGAGGTTACATGCCGAGTCTCAGTGATTATCAAAAATAATGGTCGAAGTTAGCGGATCATGAAAAATGCGAGCTTCAGCGAGCTTTTTCATGACCGCGAACTGAGACCATTATTTTTGATAATCACTGAGACGAGGTATGTAACCTCTTTATCCCTCCTTTCTTCAGTTATTCAAAGAAAAGAGGAGTTTTTGTGCGAAAGTTTGATCGAATCACATTCACCCAACCAGTCTACCTGCGCAGGCGATCGATTAATGCGCGATTGTATAGTTCCGTGCAAATCATTCAATTTTGTTAACACTTCTTGTCAGTTTCCATGTTTTGAACTAAAATCAAGTACACAGTTATGTTGTCATTCTGCTGTGGCGGTAAAGGCAGATAGTGTGTGTTCTGTTCATGTTTTGGTATCGCTCAGGAAATGTTCTTTCTTCGAATGTGACTAGCAGACGAAGTTTTACACCCGTGTTCCAACGTTAAAAACTGTATGAAGTTTAGTTTTCTGGGGCAAAATAGTGTATGAAACCGCTGCATGTTCTTTACGTTGATTAAATGTTTGCAATTGATTGCGTGTGATCTGTTTATAAAATGAAATATTGTTGAAAACTGACCGTCGGATTGCAGTCTTGACGGTGCAGCCGAAATCTGGAAGGGGAACTACTCGTGTCGCTAGACAAAGTATGAGAGTTACTTTTCCTTGGAATCTTGTTAGCGATAAACGATTGTGCACGGCAGATCTGAATTCAGAAAACAACCAAACTCATGGATTTTATATGGAGATTCATGTGTTCAAGTCTGTAGTTGCTGGTTTAAATACGGTATGGTTGTATTGTTTGCTCCAGAAATGTATATTTTGTACATTAGAGTGTTCTGAACTTTTGAGTCGCAAAAAGTAGATCCACAATGTGTACAGTCTCTACCCATGAGCTATCGAGGATTCAGGCCCGTTGTTGGGTAAGTGATTTTGGTTGTTGGGTAAGTTACCGAAAAATAACTAGCCCTACAAGTTTACAGAGAGAAAGAAGCAGAGGGGGGGATAATTACAATTACTACTACTCTTTAAAAGTATGGGTTTGTGTGAACCCGCGCCATCGGTAGTGTTTATGTAAATTATCATAATCAATTAATTTTAATGTTTTGTCATGTACACACTAAAAATTTGCAGACAGAGAGCAAATTAGGTGTGTGAGAGATACTTAAAATTTCAAAACGGTACCTTTAATGGTTCCAGAGTTACAATGATTTTAGTGTGTCTCTGGGTACAGGTGAACCCAGGAAGCACGGCAAAGGTTAAAAGGACCGAACCTTTCCGTGGCACTAAACGAAGACTTTTCTTTTCATTTCGCTCAACCGGCTGTATAGCAAGGATATCGCTGTGGGAACGATAGCGCGGTGGTTAACATCTTGTGTTAAATTCTGTTACGAGAAGACTGACACTCCCATCGTGCACACACTGCGCGCTCACGAGATCAGTGCTATCAGCACTTCCTTGGCCTTGGTTAGGGCATAGACCTAATATAGGTCCCTGGTTAGGGGAGTCAGCTTGGCCCAGATCATGAGCGCTGCCTACTGGAGAAGCGAATCTACCTTCACCAGTTTCTACCTCCGACACTACTCTTCCCTCCGGACCGACAACACCTTTGGGATAGACAAAGTGGTGGTAGCACAGGCAGCAACTTCCTTATAGGTACGTACTGTGTATCTTTTTAGTACTACATTCTGCCATAAGGATTACAATAGTTATATTTTGTGCCAATGAAGATATCTATCGATCTAGCACGGGTTATTAGGCTTTAGTTGCTTTATTTTCTTCAGTCTGATTTCCCACCTTCCAGGATGGTACTTCGTGCAAAGTTAAATGGAACTGGTAAGAACGTAGTAGAATGTAGAGATTCTTATTAATCTCTCTTTCTACAAGTACTTACCAGTTCCATTTAACAAAGACTCCCTCCAGGTGTATACCACTATGACGTCACCGGGCTATGGGCTGTTAGAGGCGCCCGCCCTTTTGTCGGGAAACGCCCGTGCTATAGGGGATAGCACACTTACCGGGCTATTCCACATAGAGGTATAAGCTTGATGGTATAAAGTTTTTTACTGAGTTATTAGCATGGTATGCAAAGTTAAATGGAACTGGTAAGTACTTGTAGAAAGAGAGATTAATAAGAATCTCTACAAATTCTCTCTCCTATGTTTCTGGGAAACGATGTTTTTCTGCGGTTGGCAGACTATGGCTTTGGTATTTTTATCACATGATCATGGTGGACTCAGCAGAGACCACGTGGTGGTACTTCAAGTTGGATAAAGAATACTTTCTTACCAACTTTAACTTGATTAACTTGTATGCGTGCATGCATACATACACATTATAAAGAAAGAAAAAAAATTGACAAGGAAGAATTAAAGTATGCAAACACAGGTTGGGACATCTTTATTGGGATATAATCCTTTTCTTGGCATAGGGTATCAAGAAGTCAGTTGATGTTACAAATTCCATTTTCATGGAGAGTATTTAAATCAGCTATCTGAGTGGTAAAAGATTAAACGTGTGGATAAACACAAGTGTTTACACTTTGAGATTTACACTCAGCTAAAATCTGTTGATACCACAGTGCCAGGAGACAATTCTTCAAATTCAAATAGAACAGACTGCACATATATACTTATGTTCTGTTCCAGTGCACAACAATTTAATTTTGTTTGTTTGTTTGTTTGCTTAACGCCCAGCCGACCACGAAGGGCCATATCAGGGCGGTAACAATTTAATGTACATTACTCTTTGAATGGCATGTTATGAATAATATACAGTTGAAACCATGCCTTAGGGGCATGAATAAACTTGGTTGTTAACACATGAGTATTACACTCAGCTGAGTTTTCACAACATGCAAGATCGAGCAAGGCTCTGAATAATTCTGACAGGTGAGCTTCCTATAATGTTTTCTTGCCTCTACTTATTCCTGGTTCGTAGGCAAAACCTAAGCCTTTGACCTTTAACAAGGCCACATCTCTACTGTTGTCACCTAATCCTACGACTAGGTTCTCAGATGTAGACAACAGGACCTGACAATAAGAGGCCGCCCTTAACCTTTGCCGTGCTTCCTGGGTTCACCTGTACCCAGAGACACACTAAAATCATTGTAACTCTGGAACCATTAAAGGTATCGTTTTGAAATTTTAAGTATCTCTCACACACCTAATTTGCTCTCTGTCTGCAAATTTTTAGTGTGTACATGACAAAACATCAGAATTAATTGATTATGATAATTTACATAAACACTACCGATGGCGCGGGTTCACACATACCCATACTTTTAAAGAGTAGTAGTGATTGTAACTATCCCTCTGCCGACGGCGCGGGTTCTGCTACACCCATAATTACCAAAGCGGCGGAACAGTGTCTGTCTCTCTGTTTGTCTGTCCGTATCTCTCTGTCTGTCTCTGTCTCTCTCTCTGTCTGTCTCTCTCTCTCTGTCTGTCTCTCTCTCTGTCTGTCTCTCTCTCTGTCTGTCTCTCTCTCTGTCTCTCTTTCTCTGTCTCTCTCTCTTAGTCTCTCTCTCTCTCTCTCTTAGTCTCTCTCTCTGTCTCTCTTTCTTAGTCTCTCTCTCTCTTTCTTAGTCTCTCTCTCTCTCTTAGTCTCTCTCTCTCTTAGTCTCTCTCTCTCTTTCTTAGTCTCTCGCTCTCTCTCTTTCTTAGTCTCTCTCTCTCTTTCTTAGTCTCTCTCCCTCTTTCTTAGTCTCTCTCTCTCTCTTTCTTAGTCTCTCTCTCTTTCTTAGTCTCTCTCTCTTAGTCTCTCTCTCTTTCTTAGTCTCTCTTTCTCTCTCTTTCTTAGTCTCTCTCTCTCTCTCTTTCTTAGTCTCTCTCTCTTTCTTAGTCTCTCTCTCTCTTTCTTAGTCTCTCTCTCTCTCTAGCTCTTTCTTAGTCTCTCTCTCTCTCTTTCTTAGTCTCTCTCTTTCTTAGTCTCTCTCTCTCTCTTTCTTAGTCTCTCTCTCTCTCTTTCTTAGTCTCTCTCTCTCTCTTTCTCAGTCTCTCTCTCTCTTTCTTAGTCTCTCTCTCTTTCTTAGTCTCTCTCTCTCTTTCTTAGTCTCTCTCTCTCTCTTTCTTAGTCTCTCTCTCTATCTTAGTCTCTCTCTTTCTTAGTCTCTCCCTCTCTCTTAGTCTCTCTCTCTTTCTTAGTCTCTCTTTCTCTCTCTTAGTCTCTCTCTCTCTCTTTCTTAGTCTCTCTCTCTCTCTCTTTCTTAGTCTCTCTCTCTTTCTTAGTCTCTCTCTCTTTCTTTGTCTCTCTCTCTCTCTTTCTTAGTCTCTCTCTCTTTCTTAGTCTCCCTCTCTCTCTTTCTTAGTCTCTCTCTCTTTCTTAGTCTCTCTCTCTCTTTCTTAGTCTCTCTCTCTCTTTCTTAGTCTCTCTTTCTTAGTCTCTCTCTCTCTCTCTCTTTCTTAGTCTCTCTCTCTTTTTTTATTTGTCTCTCTCTCTCTTTATTTGTCTCTCTCTCTCTATCTTTCTTAGTCTCTCTCTCTTTCTTAGTATCTCTCTCTCTCTCTCTTTCTTAGTCTCTCTCTCTCTCTCTTTCTTAGTCTCTCTCTCTTTCTTAGTCTCTCTCTCTCTTTCTTAGTCTCTCTCTCTTTCTTAGTCTCTCTCTCTTTCTTAGTCTCTCTCTCTCTCTTTCTTAGTCTCTCTCTCTCTCTCTCTCTTTCTTAGTCTCCCTCTCTCTCTTTTTTAGTCTCTCTCTCTTTCTTAGTCTCTCACTCTCTTTCTTAGACTCTCTCTCTCTCTTTCTTAGTCTCTCTCTCTCTCTCTTTCTTAGTCTCTCTCTCTCTCTTTCTTAGTCTCTCTCTCTCTCTCTTTCTTAGTCTCTCTCTCTCTCTCTCTTTCTTTCTTAGTCTCTCAGTCTCTCCCTCCCCCTCTCCCTCCCCCTCTCCCTCCCCCTCTCCCTCCCCTGCAAGAGGTCGGTGAAGGGAGAAACTCGATGCAACCACTGAAGTAGCGCTGTGGGTTTCCCTGAACCCACCCCGTCGTTAGAGAAATAAACGGTAAAAACCCTCTTTCAAATGTATGGGTTCAGACAAACCCGCATCGTCGTTAGAGGAATAAACGGTAAAAACCCTCTTTCAAATGTATGGGTTCAGACAAACCCGCATCGTCGGGAGTGTGTAGTCAAAAGCGGCATCCGGCAAAGGTTAAATAACACTGGCTCTAGTCAGGTTCATACAAGGGATACAATGTTTATCATTCCATATTATGGAAAATATACCATATTTGCTAAACGGATGTTGTTACAACACACAATTAACTCTGCCTCCTAGGCAGAGCAGCTACTCTCATGAGAAAGGTACTGGATAAACTCTTGGCACAACCATGCCGTTATCGGTACGAGGGGAAATTAAGTCATATTTACATGTATTTATATATACGTAGACATTACCAAACAGACAATGTCAGGCGCTCTGGGGGAATTCCTCCAGAAAGCACAGGAAGAGACAGGCTTCCTTTTCACCCTGGTAACTCCCATGATCGTTGCGACAGCTTATGACAGATCCCCCAGCTGTCAGGCAAGACGTCCACTGGGCGAAACATGAGTAGAATCTCCCTTGAGGTGACCCCGAAACACGGCAGTTGACAGGACTTAGCCCCTCCCACCACTATCTTTGCCAGGGATCCCCATCATGATGGTGGCTTCAAACATATTGACTACCAGTATTCAGTGCTGCAAACTGCCTGTAGCGATGCATCAGCACCAGAAGGACAGCTCCCGCCCCCCATTGCCTGTCTACCACCTCCTGACGGACTGAGGAAGACCTAATGTTTAACGCTCTTGGAACTAGACCAACACTTCACGCCTGACCATATTCAGCAGTGCCCGGCTACACAGAAGTCTGGGAGTGTGAGGAGAATGCCTAGAGCCTCCTAGTTATCTTCATCAACTGGAATGGAGAGCCAATGGTTAGAGGCTACAACCTTCACAGCGGGGAGCCGCCATACCAGTAACAAGATGGCACCTGCAATCTGCATACAGATCACCAGTCAAACATCCCGCAGTGGGGCACTGCGGTTATGAAATTAAAGGCCCCTCCTGTTTTTGGAACCGCAGGAGCTTTCTAGTTTGCTGTTAGGTAGATTTTTGGTTCCTCTTTCCTGTCATGCTCTCTTTTTCTTCATGAATTCTTTTCTTTTTTCTGCCTTCTTGCTCATTCACCTGTATTTTTTCCAAAAATCTCTTCTCTTGCCGCTTGTCTCGCGATTCATGTATAGTTTAATCTGTTAGTGTTCTGATGTAAGTCCAGCAGTAGATAGGTTAAGCCTATTTTAACATACTGGAAACTGGTAATCTTCCAGTAGGTATTAATTTAGTTTTACTAAAGCCTGCTGGGACACAAGTAATGGGTTAGTGCATTTGTAAACAGGAATCGCTTGACAAGTGGCCCCCTTCATTCCCCCCTTCCTCGTCCTGATATGGCTCTGCGTAGTCGGCTGGACGTTAAGCAACAAATAAACAAACAAACAAACCAGTCAAACAGCGGTGGACAACTGAACAGGGTATGGTAGTCACATCAGTTTCCATGCATACTGCAAGCTCTCCGGGTCTCTAGATGTCTCCTTCGGATACACAGCTACAAGACGGACACTGCGGACCAAGATAAGAGGAATCAAAGCGTCTCGAGACATTTGCCTGAGGAAACTACTCTGAAGATCACTCACACTTGGAGTGGAGCTTGTTCAACAGGGTAACAGGCCCAAAAATCTTGCCATGCAAGCGTCGGGCAACACGGGTGAGCATGGTCTGCATCACAAGGCGGGGAGCTGTTGGAGATAACGCAGAGACGGGGGAAGAAGTGCTCTGAGAACGTCAAGTGCAGATTGCTTTCATGACCTGTGGACGGACCCAGCGTAACAACTTGTAAGAGTGGCCCCTTCTTCCCGAATGCCATCTGACACCCGCCTCAGCCAGGGGATGATGATAGAATTGCCACATTGTACAGTCGACACTCCACAGAGGATGTCCGACACCCGTAACAGGTCACATCTCGACTGATAATGGTAACAAGTCTGGCAGAAGCAACGACAGGAGAGACGACGTCTTAGACAAGTTGATGGCCATTTAAGATCACTGGGCAGGTGCCCCGGAGATGATCAGCAGCTTTTGGATGACAACCTACCCCAGGGTCAGGCAGTCCTTAGGCTACAAAACCTCATGGAGATCATCCTTGTACCATTAGTCAAGGAAAAACCCTTCAACAGGGACAGCACTCAACCTACGTCATGCTTCAGAGACGGACAGACTTGACTAAAAAGGCAAGGTCTCCCGAGGTGACTCCGCCCGTTTTCCACGGACTATCCAGGAAGGACACTGGGAGATAGTCGGAGGTTTGGCCAGCCATCCGCACTATGAGATCCATGGGCCAGATTTCAAAGATCAAGGAGGACCTCTCAGCCCATGCGGATTAATTAGTGCTGCCAGACATCATGGACTGGGTAAAACCATACGTCCCTCCATCATGGAGTCTAAGTTTCCTGGAACAAGAAGAGCTTCCTCTGCCTATAGGGGTATTGGGTACGGCCACAGACACACTTGGATTTGGGAAGGCTCAGCCACCCCTTTCACCCGACCTTTGGATTGAACAAGCTTCGTTTGCCTCTTACAACTGGCGCTCTAAGATCCCTGGACCACAGAGATAAGACCTATAGAGGTATTCCTCCCCCTAAAGGCATAATGAGTGAGGCAATACCTTTGACAGTGGGTGAATGTCCCCATCCCATCCATATGTAGACTCTCAGATGCCTGGACTCAAGAGCTAAAGGAGCTGGAGGTAGCAGACACAGTGAGATCCTAGCAGGAGCTAGGAATACCACACAAGGCTATCTCCCTCGCTCCCAGTCTACGGTGACACAAGGTTATTGGGTGAGTAAAAGTTGTGTCACTATGAGCTTGAGGTAGAGACACAGTGAGATCCTAGCTGGAGCCAGGAATACCACACCAGCCTTTTCTCCCTCGCTCTAAGAGCTTGAGGTAGAGACACAGTGAGATCCTAGCTGGAGCCAGGAATACCACACCAGCCTTTCTTCCTCGCTCTAAGAGGTTGAGGTAGAGACACGGTGAGATCCTAGCTGGAGCCAGGAATACCACACCAGCCTATCTCACTCACTCCCAGTCTACGGCTACGCGTCGTTTTTGGGTGAGAAACATGGCAACTCGGGTGCTGACCAAGAGAGTACACCTCCTGCCTACTCAGGCAGGGGCCTGAGAACAACTCTGCATAGTCACCCTAGAGCTCAGCTCCACAAACAGCTGGTGCCCCAGAGCTCACAAAGCTATGCTGGTCAGACAACGCAACACTGGCCGCACACAGCCACGCCTACTGAAACTCCAGATATGGACTTGGGTGATCTAGGCAGAAGTACTACTGAGATCACAACATAGACCTCTTTGCGAGTTCAACTACCAGGGGGCTACCATGGGGTCGCCTTCACGCGGCGGGAGCGTTTAAACAGAGCTACCCCACCCCTTTACTTCTCTTCTTTTGTCTTATTTCTGCCTTACCAGTCCTTTCACCTATATTTCCTTCCAAGAAAACTCTCCCTACTATTCCCTGCAGTTTTCCAATTCTTTTCTTGTTGTCTTATTTCTACCTGACTGGATCCATCACCTTTATTTCACTTACCAAAAGTCTTCTTTTCCACATCCTTATTTCTCTGCACCCTGCATGTCGTATGAGGCGACTAACGGATTCTGTTTCTTCTTTTACCCTTGTTAAGTGGTTCTTGTATAGAATATAGTCAATGTTTGTAAAGATTTTAGTCAAGCAGTATGTAAGAAATGTTTAGTCCTTTGTACTGGAAACTTGCATTCTCCCAGTAAGGTCATATATTGTACTACGTTGCAAGCCCCTGGAGCAATTTTTTGATTAGTGCTTTTGTGAACAAGAAACACTTAACAAGTGGCTCTATCCCATCTCCCCCCTTTCCCCTATCCCATCTCCCCCCTTTCCCTCGTCGCGATATAACCTTCGTGGTTGAAAACGACGTCAAACACCAAATAAAGTAAAGAAAGAAAGAGAGTAAAACTACCAGGGGGCAGAACTATGCATCAGCCCAAGATAGTGCACCTCCGGCCATATTATCTAGTCAGCCCAGAAAACAACCTAAGAATTATTGCAAGATTTGATTTTTTTATGTCTACTTGTAGAGAAAATTTAGCCCTTTAACATAAAAATGATCTAGGAAAATCTACGGTTTATTTACTGAGATAAAATTAAATAAAGCATAATTAATCCCACGTTCTCATTCATTCAGGCAACATTGTACAGCCATAGCGGGAAGGTGTGCGGCGTATCACTCAACACCTTATCAGCGGCATGGTTCAGCTTGCCTTGGCTGCATCCGCTACCATCGTTAGTGAGCCTGTTACAAAGGATGCTACGACCCGTTGGAATGCGTTTGCTTAATCGCGTCGTTTCCGCGTTTTTTTGGGCGTCAGTGGTTGAACTTTCACTTCGTGGATGTCGACACTCCAAATCCATGAAGGTCAGTGACTTTTTATCATTCAAATGTACATTTTTGTTCAATCATTTGATGAGTACGTTAGAAAGGTTTACTTGTATTTGAAAGAGGTCTGCTTCCATTCTTTTGTATGGTTCCCCGTTTGCACAGTGTTGCTGTTTTGATCCAATTCCTCAATTGTTTTCGATAATTCGGTGTTTTTGTGTGTGCAGCTTCTGATATGGATGAAACAGAAGGGCTTTGCTGTATATGTAAATCTGTATGCAACATCACCATAAAGCCCCTAGACAGTGCAACATTGAGAGTAGAAGGCGCCAGAGGTAAATATTGTTTCACGATAATGAATCAAACAATTGGTGCTTGGTTAAGATTATTAGTGAGGGCAGAATAGTCCGTTTCAATCAATGAAGATTAATACATAAATATTCATGCAGTTTTTGGACATCTCTCTATCTCTCTCAGTCTCAATCTCTCTCTCTCTCTCTCTCTCTCTCTTCCCGAGCTCTCTTTCTTTGCAAAACACACAACACAACCACACACACACACACACCCACACACACCCACACCGGCCCACACACACACACATACACACATACACACACGGCACACACACACACACACACAATGATGTGATTTGCCAAAAAAAATAAAGCGCGTACCTGTGCATTCATTCGATAGAAAAAGGAAATTGGAAATCTGATTATAATGAACCGTAACATAAACGTTATTTTTATTTTAGACCGAAATATGACAAATGAAATTTTACACAGATCTCGACGGTCATAATTGCCAGCGTTATCCCGGAGAACAATGAATGGCTCGTTCTAAGTAAAACATCATTTTCGGGTTTAAAATGCAAATTACGTATAATTAATGAATCGGGTATATATATGAGCAACGGTTTGTGTTTGTCAGTTCATATGTCATGTCTTGTCAACAGGAATGAACAGTGCAAGCAAGAAAAGAGGTGATAGTGTGCAAGCGACCGCGGGAAAACGAGTTCACAAAGAATGTCGTAAACTTTACACCAACACACACGTCATTGAAAGAGACCTGAGAGCACAGAAGAGATTGCATGATGAAGTTGATCAGGCAGGTCCAAGTCTTCGATCACAACAAAATGCCTTTGACTTTGCTACTTGTTGTTTATACTGTGGAACCATGGCGAATCTTGCAGCCAAAAACGCGCCTGACAAAGCCTTCCAGGTTCGTACGTTTTCGTTCCAGGACTCAGTATTTGCCTCGTGCGACAACAGACAGGATGAGTGGTCAGACACAGTGCGGGGGCGACTGGAATATGCGAGAGACTTGCATGCAGCTGATTCTATTTATCACAAAACCTGTGATGTCAACTTCAGGACAGGAAAGCAGATCCCACAGCGGTTTCAAGTCACTTCGTCAACATCATCATCTAAAAGGCCTTGTCAAAGAGGACGACCAAAAGATACAGACAAGAGAAATGCGTACGAACAAACAGTTCAGTACCTATGTGAAAATGATGACGAGCAAATCACCATCGGTGAACTCGTCGAAAAAATGAACGAGTTCTCAGAAGGAAAAACGTACACCCACCAACACATGAAAGACAAACTGTTGGAAACGTTTGCAGACAGAATCATTGTCACGGAAGTAAATGGAGAAGCCAATGTTGTAACATTCCGAACAACAGCTAGAACTCTTCTCCATGACTTTTTTTAGCGCTCCCAAAGCAACAAATGACGAAGAAGAAAAGCTTAGGGTAGTGAAGGCTGCGGCTGAGATGATCAGAAACGACGTTAAAGCAGCTGCAACAGCAAGCAGCCACTATCCAACATCCGATGACATAGCGTCCGTGACCAAGAATCTAGATTTTGTTCCTCAGTCTCTTCAGGTTCTGCTTCGCACGATATTTAGTGAGAAGGATGCGGACGTCAAGATTGCTTCAATCGGCCAGGCGATTGTGCAAGCTGCTCGTCCGAGAGTTGTTATTGCCCCATTGCAAGTTGGACTCGGTATCCAAATGCATCACCACTTCGGTTCAAGGTTTCTGATTGATGTTCTCAATACCATGGGATTCACTTCATCCTACACAGAGGTACAAAAGTTCGAAGCAAATGCAGCAAATTCTCAGAGTACAGACATACCTGGATATCAAAGTTCTTTTCTCCAATACGTCGCTGACAATGTCGACCATAATTCCAGCACCCTTGATGGTCACAACACATTCCATGGGATGGGAATAGTAGTTTCCAAGATTAGCAAACAAGTCCCAGCTTGCTGACGAAATATGGAAAATTGCCAACGTTGACATGCCAGAGCTACCAAAGTGTGATGTTGGTCCAATACATCCTGGACGGGGGGGGCTCTTCAGCAGCTGATACCTTGGCCTCGAGGTGCAACATTTGCTGCAATAATACGATCTTAGTTTGTTCAGCACAGGTTCCAGAATGCAACCGTGGTTTTCGATGGATACAACTCTGGTCCATCTACCAAGGATGTCACTCACATCCGTCGAGCCAAGGGAAAGTGTTCACCTGAAGTCGTCTTCAAGCCGGAAATGTCATTGCAGGCAAGAAAGGATGTGTTTCTCTCCAACAAGAAGAACAAGCAGCGGTTCATTAACCTCCTCTCTGAAGCCCTGGCTGCAAACTTGTGTCCGACGGTGTGTGCTGACGGAGATGCAGACTGCATGATAGTTGCTCAGGCTCTAGAGAGTTCAAAGACACAGGTTACTATTGTTGTAGGAGACGACACTGATTTGCTGGTTCTCCTTTGTCACCATGCCTCAGACAACCATCGTGACATCTTTTTGGAACCAAGCCACAGGACAAGTACCAAGACAGTCAAGCTATGGAATATCACGCATACCAGGTGTCTTGGCAGTCTATGCCAAGTCCTACCAGTCATCCATGCTGTCAGTGGTTGCGACACAACGTCAAGGCCATTTGAAGTAGGCAAGCGAAGTGCATTTCGCAAATTTCAGAGATCTAAAGAACTCAAGAGTCTGGCTTCCATGTTTCTTACAGACTGTACACCGAGCAACAGCACTGAAGCTGGGGAGAAAATACTTGTCTCACTTTATGATGGAACATCTCCCGACTGCCTGGATGACTTGAGGTACAACATGTTCTGCACGAAAGTTGCAGGGGGAACTTCGTTTTTACAAATGCATTGTCTTCCTCCAACGTCTGCTGCAGCAAAATACCACAGTCTTCGTGTGTATCTACAAGTACAAGAGTGGGCAGGAACTGTCTTGGAACCTCAAGATTGGGGCTGGAAGACAGCTGGAGACAACCTGGTACCCAGTACCACTGATCTCCCTCCAGCACCTTCCAAGCTGCTGTCAGTCATCAGATGCAACTGCAAATCTGACTGTGATACCAAGCGCTGCAGTTGTAGAAAACACGGTCTGGATTGCTCCTCTGTTTGTGGTGAATGCCATGGGCTTGAATGTTCCAACGCTTATGTCATGTGCGCAGACGAGAATGACACAGACGACTAAAAGAGATACAGGGTCCAGGGCACGTGATATGTTCGTGCATATAAGAAATAAGTTGTTTTGTCTTGTGTACAAAGATGCTAATTCAGCAGCAAATAGACATCAATCATACAATGTGTGCAGTTCATTGCCTTTTTCGCACAGAACTGGCATTGTGCTTCAAAAGGAAACTTGCAAGTCTTAAGGTGACATTATTTGTGCAGAGACTGAGTGGACTGCTTCAGAACAAGGTCATACAAATCTGACTCGGCCTTTTTTCAGCCTCTTCAATTCTATTTCAAAGTGAAACTGTATCAATCAAAAGACTCGATGAGCAGCCTACATCAAGACATAAATAACTAAAGACAGTCACAAGCTGTGACTGAGTAGGATAAGTTTTTCTTAGTTATTACTAAAACATTAACACAAAGTCGTGTTTTTTAATTTGTTTGAACGATACCAAAAAATATTATCATTATCATCATCGTGTAAAAGCATTCCTGATGCCAAACCTGAAAACATTAACCAAAAATATGGATTACTTGGTCTACAAAGAGCGCACACGGCTTGATATTCGGGAAAAAAGGTAAGCTTGACCTTGACCTGACCTACTTTTGAAATGGTAAGTTATATTTTCCTAGATCTTTTGTATGTTGTAGCGGTAACATAAAACTATCAAAAAAACTTCACATAGCAAATCTTGCAATAATTCTGAGGTTCCTATGGTTGAATTCATAGAATGACTGGATAAATAGGCCTGAGAACATCACTGCATAGTCATCCAAGAACTTGTGAACTCTACAGAAATCTGGAGTGTCCCAGAACCCACAAAACCTATACTGGGCAGACAACCCAGCATTTGCCACTTACAACCATGTTTACAGAAAACCTAGATCAAGGACCTGGCTGATCAAGCCAGAAGACGGTCCTGCTGAAATCACAAATGGGACCTCTCAGTGAGTTGCATGCCAGGCATGGCACCCTCTTGAGTAAGACGAGAGTGGTCATTTAGCCAATAAGGGCTCAGAGATGCCCATGGTCACTGGGGACCCCCTCACGCTATAAGTGTGGAATTTCAAAGTAAGAAGCAGGTTTTCCCCTTGGGTAAAGGCAATACAGCTGGCTGTCTTTCACTGGCTATTCTAGGACATGGTACCTATAACCCATTAAGGGTAGGCTTATAGCCCCCACATGCGTTGAGACAGACACAGGAAAGGTGCAGACAGTGACCGTACTGCTGAGCGCACTTGCGCTTACTTCCTGTCACACAGGAGGGACAGCTAAGTCAGCCTGAATTTACACTGGTATCTGAGCCTACCATCCTCATTAGAGAGGTAAATTCAGAGAGGATATATATATATATATATTCATTCATGCGACTGGCACAATTTGATAGCCATGGAAAGTGGTGCCTCAGACCAGAATTCTTCAGGATCTCTGAGAACTCTGTCAATCTCCCTTAATAGAGGATCAATCGCAGAGACGCACCTTATATTAGTGATAAGTTCAAGGTATTAGAGGAATTGTTATCTCTGATTGCCCCACAGACCATTCCTCATCTTTTTAGGTCGTTCACCTGATCCGCCTGCAGAATTTTACGTTGCTGGGGAGTTGGGTCGCCCAAGGCGCATAATGGCGAGTCATAACCATAACCCAACATTGATAAAGACAAAGCGATCAGAGGAATAGTAACGACCACTGAGTAGAAACCAGCTCTACATTGACAGGTGGGACTTTCTTTCGATTGTCCCTTTCTGGAGCAAGTTGACTCAGTGGCAACAATGCAACTTGCCACTCGCCCGACTCAGGGATTCTTGCTTCTCAGTCCGATGATCTATCCTTTTCTTCCCCCGATTTACAGGGGGGATTCCGGACAAATGGGCTGAGTCGGGTGAGGTGACACTAGATTTACCGATCGAAAGTCAACCCTCCAGCCTGTTATCTATTCTCCTATTAATTAAATTGAGGTGATGTATTCGAAAGAAATATGTATTTTTTACAAGTAAAATGACTATTTCTAAGAATACTCACCTCAATTTAACCAGAGACCCTCCCACCAACCCCGCTATTGACTTAATAGCTTCGAATTGAAACTGGGGATTATGGGCATTGGCGCATGCGCAGAGAGGTACTACCGACAAGGGGAGACTACTCCCCTAAATGGTATACTGACGGAAATCTAGAGTTAGCGACCTTGTTTACAGTCTAGTACTTGTAACATTGGACGCTTCTCAGTCTAGCACTCGTAAGTAAGGTAACTCCTATTAGTTAAATTGAGGTGAGTATTCTTAGAAATAGTCATTTTACTTGTAAAAAATACATTTTATTATCAAAAATCTAAAAGATTTGTGCAGAGTCAGTGCTGTGTGTTTCAGTTTATGCAAGCAATGTTCCTAGCATTGTGGAGCAAGAGGGTGCTATCTGACAGTTCATAATGCTGATCATCAAGGATGGAAGAGTTGTTTGGGGTATGGGGTATCAGAAAAGTGACAGTGATTGTGTGTGTGTGTGTCAGTTGCTGCAAGCAGGGTTCCTGGTGTTGTTCAGCTACGGCCTGCTGTTGGACCTGGGCCGCGGCATCACCCCCATCTTCATGGCTCTCATCGTCTGGGTCTTCGCCGTCACGCTCGAGGAGTTCAGACAGGTGTGACACAACCCTGGCGTCAAAATCAAGAGTACTGGTCAAGAAACAAAGACCAGGCATGGGAATTGAAAATTGTAAAAAAGGCGGAAAATTTATAACTGAAGACGCAAAGCGTCAAGTCGACGGCGCGAAGCGCCTAGCCTTACTAGGGGGGTCCATTCGGCGGACAATTCCCATGCCTGAAAGACGCATAAAGCAATTGAAAACTCTGACTGTCCTACGTCAAAGCTTAGTTTATCTCCACCTTAATCTGCCCATAGCAAACTTCAAACTCTTTTACCAAAAATCAGAATCTACGGCACTGGTGTCAAGAGATAAGTCACGGTAATCAGATAAGTCACGATAATCAGATAAGTCACAATAATCAGATAAGTCATGATAATCAGATAAGTCACCACAATCAGATAAGTCACCATAATCAGATAAGTCATGATAATCAGATAAGTCACGATAATCAGATAAGTTACCATAATCAGATAAGTCACCATAATCAGATAAGTCACCATAATCAGATAAGTCACCATAATCAGATAAGTCATAATAATCAGATAAGTCATGATAATCAGATAAGTCACGATAATCAGATAAGTCAATAATCAGCCAAGTCATGATAATCAGATAAGTCACAATAATCAGATAAGTCACGGTAATCCGATAAGTCATGATAATCAGTTAAGTCACGATAATCAGATAAGTCAAAATAATCAGATAAGTCACATTAATCAGATAAGTCACGAAAATCAGATAAGTCACAATAATCAGATAAGTCGCCATAATCAGATAAATCACGATAATCAGATAAGTCACGATAATCAGGTAAGTCACAATAATCAGATGAGTCATAATAATTAGATAAGTCATGATAATCAGATAAGTCACGGTAATAAGTTAAGAGTAGAAATAATTAGTATTTAGTGTAGGAGGAGGGTTGGGGGTGGGTAGGGAGGGGGTGGGTATGGTTTACTTTGAGCAGGTCGGTTTCAGTTTTAATAAACAATTCTAGAGAATTGTGTATCTTATATTTGAGTCTTTCGTGTTTTAGACATTGATGCATTTAATAGTTTTAACGAGTTGCCTTTTGTTTTATCATTCTGGTGTTTATCTAGATGTGCTGTGTATCTTATAAGAAGTTCTAAAAAGTTCGAAGTTATTTTAGCATATAGGTTTTTTTATGGTCTTAACAGTTAAACATGTATTACGTTATCATTAAGATTCATGCTTTGTTAGTACTAAGCAGTTGTTTTAATCAGTCTGGTTTTCTCTTGTTTTCATCTTATGAACATTCTAAATGTTAGACTAACTTATTGTCTTGTACAGAATAACAACTGTGTGAATGGTGCTATACTGAATGAAAGAGTGTGACATGAAGTTCTTGTACATCATTGCAAAGAGTGTGAATGACGTTTTAGTTTAGATGTCAAGCGTTTAGAGCAAGCCTTTTTAACGAAAGTTTTTGATTTAGCGCTATATAAATGTTCTTCTTATTATTATTGAGTCACTTGAGAAAAAGTGACTCTATGTAATCGGTCAGTGTTAGTCTGTCCGGCCGTCCGGCCGGCCGGCCGTCCGGCCGGCCGTCCGTAGACACCACCTTAACGTTGGACTTTTCTCGGAAACTATCAAAGCGATCGGGCTCATATTTTGTTTAGTCGTGACCTCCAATGACCTCTACACTTTAACGATGGTTTCGTTGACCTTTGACCTTTTTCAAGGTCACAGGTCAGCGTCAAAGGAACAAGAGGCGAAGCCTTCAAGGCTCACGTAAGAAATCGACAAACAGTAACACAAACTCAATCACTCCGTCACACATACACACACACACACACACACACACACACACACACACACACACACACACACACACACACACACACAGTAAGCGTGAAACTATGCAAGAAAGCGAGACCCTGGATCTGCCAAGAAGTCTCGGCCCGCTCACAATAACAATGACCGAGACTTTCAGTAATTCCTTTGCGTGACGTCTAACCCTCTTACGTCATAATGTGACGTCTTCAAATAGTTTCTATCACACACGTCGAACACTTTTGACCGAGACTGACGTAATCCATAGACTCGGAAATGTTAAAGTTTCTACCACAGACATACACACATACATACATACATACATACGCACGCACGCACAGACAGACAAAGTTTATCATCGCATAGGCTACACTTACGTGAGCCAAAAATTAGACATTTTATATCTTTGACAAAGTTCATCGGATGTGATTGAAACTTTGTAGGATTATTCTTTACATCAAAGTATTTACATCTGTAGCCTTTTACGAACGTTATCAGAAAAACAAGGGAGATAACTAGCCTTTTCTGTTCGGCAACACACAACTTAACGTTGGGCTTTTCTCGGAAACTATAAAAGTGACCGGGCTCAAATTCTATGTGAACGTGACTCCCAGTGACCTCTACACTTTGACGTCTGCTTTGGTGACCTTTGACCTTTTTCAAGGTCACAGGTATGTCTTGAAGGAAAAAAATTGAAATATCATATCTCTGAAACTATTCATCGGATTTGATTCAAACTTTATAGGATTATTCTTTACATCAAATTATTTACATCTGTATTGTGTTGTGAATAGCAATTTCTTCCTGTCCATCTGATGCCTCATATAATATTCAGAACTGCGAAAGTGACTCGATCGAGCGTTTGCTCTTCTTGTTATAATCAGATAAGTCACGATAATCAGATAAGTCACAATAATCAGCCAAGTTTATTTGTTTGTTTATTTGTTGCTTAACGTCCAGCCGACTACGCAGAGCCATATCAGGACGAGGAAGGGGGGGATGAAGGGGGCCACTTGTCAAGCGATTCCTGTTTACAAATGCACTAACCCATTACTTGTGTCCCAGCAGGCTTTAGTAAAACTAAATTAATACCTACTGGAAGATTACCAGTTTCCAGTATGTTAAAATAGGCTCAACCTATCTACTGCTGGACTTACATCAGAACACTAACAGATTAAACTATACATGAATCGCGAGACAAGCGGCAAGAGAAGAGATTTTTGGAAAAAATACAGGTGAATGAGCAAGAAGGCAGAAAAATGAAAAGAATTCATGAAGAAAAAGAGAGCATGACAGGAAAGAGGAACCAAAAATCTACCTAACAGCAAACTAGAAAGCTCCTGCGGTTCCAAAAACAGGAGGGGCCTTTAATTTCATAACCGCAGTGCCCCACTGCGGGAATCAGCCAAGTCATGATAATCAGATAAGTCACAATAATCAGATAAGTCACGGTAATCAGATGTCTTGATAATGAGATAAGTCACAATAATCAGATAAGTCACAATAATCAGATAAGTCACGATAATCAGATAAGTCACGAAAATCAGATAAGTCACAATAATCAGATAAGTCCCCATTATCAGATAAGTCACAATAATCAGATAAGTCACAAAAATCAGATAAGTCACGAAAATCAGATAAGTCACAATAATCACATAAGTCGCCATAATCAGATAAGTCACGATAATCAGATAAGTCACGATAATCAGGTAAGTCACAATAATCAGATGAGTCATAATAATCAGATAAGTCATGATAATCAGATAAGTCACGGTAATCAGATAAGTCACAATAATCAGCCAAGTCATGATAATCAGATAAGTCACAATAATCAGATAAGTCACGGTGATCAGATAAGTCTTGATAATGAGATAAGTCACAATAATCAGATAAGTCACAATCAGCCAAGTCATGATAATCAGATAAGTCACAATAATCAGATAAGTCACGGTGATCAGATAAGTCTTGATAATGAGATAAGTCACAATAATCAGATAAGTCACAATAATCAGATAAGTCACGATAATCAGATAAGTCACAATAATCAGATAAGTCACAATAATCAGATAGGTCACAATAATCAGATAAGTCACAATAATCAGATAAGTCACAATAATCAGATAAGTCACAATAATCAGATAAGTCAGAATAATCAGATAAGTCAGAATAATCAGATAAGTCACGAAAATCACATAAGTCACAATAATCACATAAGTCCCCACAATCAGACAAGTCACAAAAATCAGATAAGTCACGAAAATCAGATAAGTCACAATAATCACATAAGTCGCCATAATCAGATAGGTCACAATAATCAGATAAGTCACAATCAGATGTCATGATAATCGGATGTCATGATAGTCAGATAAGTCACGGTAATCAGATAAGTCATGGTAATCAGATAAGTCACGATAATCAGATAAGTCACAATAATCAGATAAGTCATGATAATCAGATAAGTCATAATAATCAGATAAGTCACAATAATCAGATAAGTCAAAATAATCAGATGAGTCATGATAATCAGATGTCATGATAATCAGATAAGTCACGGTAATCAGATAAGTCACGGGCGGGGATGTAGCTCAGTCATTAGCACGCTGGATTTGTATTCACTTGGCCGCTGTCAGCGTGAGTTCGTCCCCACGTTCAGCGAGAGATTTATTTCTCAGTCAACTTTGTGTGCAGACTCTCCTCGGTGTCCGAACACCCCCGTGTGTACACGCAAGCACAAGACCAAGTGCGCTTGAAAAAGATCCTGTAATCCATGTCAGAGTTCGGTGGGTTATAGAAACACGAACATACCCAACATGCTTCCTCCGAAAGCGGCGTATGGCTGCCCAAATGGCGGGGTAAAAACGGTCATACACGTAAAATTCCACTCGTGCAAAAAACACGAGTGTACGTGGGAGTTTCAGCCCACGAACGCAGAAGAAGAAGATAAGTCACGATAATCAGATAAGTCACAATAATCAGCCAAGTCATGATAATCAGATAAGTCACAACAATCAGATAAGTCACGGTAATCAGATAAGTCTTGATAATCAGATAAGTCACAATAATCAGATAAGTCACGATAATCAGATAAGTCACGAAAATCAAATCACAATAATCAGATAAGTCATGATAATCAGATAAGTCACGGTAATCAGATAAGTCACGATAATCAGATAGGTCATGATAATCAGATAAGTCACAATAATCAGATAAGTCACGATAACCAGATAAGTCACGATAATCAGATACGTCATGATAATCACATAAGTCGTGATAATCACATAGGTTATAATACTCAGATGAGATAAGTCATGATAATCAAAATCCATGGCACTGCCTGTGAGCCACTGCTGTCAAGACATAATCAGATAAGTCACGGTAATCAGATAAGTCACGATAGTCAGATAAGTCATGATAATCAGATGAGTCATGATAATCAGATAAGTCACCATAATCAGATAAGTCATGATAATTAAATAAGTCACAATAATCAGATAAGTCACAATAATCAGATAAGTCACGATAACCAGATAAGTCACGATAATCAGATACGTCATGATAATCACATAAGTCGTGATAATCACATAAGTCGTGATAATCACATAGGTTATAATACTCAGATGAGATAAGTCATGATAATCAAAATCCATGGCACTGCCTGTGAGCCACTGCTGTCAAGACATAATCAGATAAGTCACGGTAATCAGATAAGTCACGATAGTCAGATAAGTCATGATAATCAGATGAGTCATGATAATCAGATAAGTCACATTTATCAGATGTCACAAAAATCGGATAAGTCATGATAATCAAATAAGTCACGATAATCGGATAGGTCATGATAATCAGATAAGTCATGACAATCACATAGGTTATGATACTCAGATGAGATAAGTCATGATAATCAGATAAGTCACCATAATCAGATAAGTCATGATAATCAGATAAGTCATGATAATCAAATAAGTCACAATAATCAGATAAGTCACGATAATCAGATAAGTCACGATAATCAGATAAGTCACAATAATCAGATAAGTCACGATAATCAGATAAGTCACAATAATCAGATAAGTCACAATAATCAGATAAGTCACGATAATCAGATAAGTCATGATAATCGGATAAGTCATGATAATCGGATAAGTCATGATAATCAGAATTCACGTCACTGTTTGCAGCTGATGTCACGAGATCCGGTGGTGAGCAACAAGAGCACCAGGGCCAGACACGGTCACGGGCCGTTAAGAAAGGTCGAGGCCTACCTGGCTCAGCCCTGGAACTGCATCGACGTCGCCACCATCCTCCTCTTCTGGTTGGTTACTTGGAGTTCATTTTACACTTTTCTTCAGGCACTTTGTCTCTTGGAGTTCATTTTGTAGTTTTCTTCAGGCACTTTTTCAAACTAAACTGAGCAAAAAAATTATTGCACCCATTTTCGTACCCCATCTAAAACATTTATTCCCGTGTCATTTCATTCAAACTTTATATCGTATGCCATTATTGATCAAAGGCCGTTTACTTGGCTTACTGGCACACTTTTCGGATCAAAGATTTCTGTTAAAAGGTATCGGGTGACCGCCGCCGAAGTAAGGGTACCCCCCAAAATCGACGACAAAAACATCAGGTACCGCTTAAAAAATTGACAAAAATTCAGAATAGGCTTAACTTGGCAACTTTTACATATGAGAGGTTTTTGCGTCAATTTTTAGGGGTACCATGACAAAAAGCGCTGTAAAACTTTTGTGTGCAGGTTGGGCTTGCTGGTGTTTGCACCCAACTACGAGCTGCATGTGCTTGGTCGCACCCTGCTGAGCTTGGACGTCTTCTTCTTCTTCATGCGGCTGTTCCAGATGCTGATGGTGTTCGATGAACTGGGACTCATGCTGGTCATGATCTACAAGATGGTCAGTCTGCCGCTCTGCCATTTTCTTCTTCTTCTTCTTCTTGGTTCATGGGCTGAAACTCCCACGTTCACTCATGTTTTTGCAGGAGTGGGTTTTTACGTGTATGACCGTTTTTACGCCGCCATTTAGCAGCCATACGCCGCTTTCGAGGGGAAGCATGCTGGGTATTTTCATGTTTGACATGGATTACAGGATCTTTTTCGTGCGCACTTGGTCTTGTGCTTGTGCTTGCGTGTACACACAAAGGGGGATAAGGCACTAGCAGGTCTGGGAGATCGGAAAAATCTGCACCCTTAACCCAACCAAGTGACTGCAGTCGGGATTCGAACTCACGACCTTCCTATTAGGAGGCCAATGTCTTATCCACTAGGCCACTGCGCCCGTCTGCCATTTTTTTCAAAATAGGATCAATATTTATATGAATATTATATGATAGGTACTCAAGCTGGTCTGGAAGAGTTTTATTTCATCCAAATTGATTGAACATTAGATTTCCCGTCTTTGAGCCATGCGATGTTAGAGGCTGACTAAAAGTCATATTTAGGCGGCTAGCCAAGACTACAAAAGAGTGCATGTTTGTTTATGATGGGGTGTGAAGTTTGTGGAGTAATGTACAAGTCCATGAGAGAAAACGTGCTTCTTCACAAAGCAAAACCGGGACTGCAGACAAAAATAAAAATAAACAAGTCGCGTAAGGCGAAAATACAACATTTAGTCAAGTAGCTGTCGAACTCACAGAATGAAACTGAACGCAATGCAACGCAGCAAGACCGTATACTCGTAGCATCGTCAGTCCACCACTCACGGCAAAGGCAGTGAAATTGACAAGAAGAGCGGGGTAGTAGTTGCGCTGAGAACGATAGCACGCTTTTCTGTACCTCTCTTTGTTTTAACTTTCTGAGCGTGTTTTTGAGTCACTTGAGAAAAAGTGACTCTATGTAATCGGTCAGTGTTAGTCTGTCCGGCCGGCCGTCCGTAGACACCACCTTAACGTTGGACTTTTCTCGGAAACTATCAAAGCGATCGGGCTCATATTTTGTTTAGTCGTGACCTCCAATGACCTCTACACTTTAACGATGGTTTCGTTGACCTTTGACCTTTTTCAAGGTCACAGGTCAGCGTCAAAGGAAAAATTAGACATTTTATATCTTTGACAAAGTTCATCGGATGTGATTGAAACTTTGTAGGATTATTCTTTACATCAAAGTATTTACATCTGTAGCCTTTTAAGAACGTTATCAGAAAAACAAGGGAGATAACTAGCCTTTTCTGTTCGGCAACACACAACTTAACGTTGGGCTTTTCTCGGAAACTATAAAAGTGACCGGGCTCAAATTTTATGTGAACGTGACTCATTGTGTTGTGAATAGCAATTTCTTCCTGTCCATCTGATGCCTCATATAATATTCAGAACTGCGAAAGTGACTCGATCGAGCGTTTGCTCTTCTTGTTAATCCAAACATATCATATCTATATGTTTTTGGAATCAGGAACCGACAAGGAATAAGATGAAAGTGTTTTTAAATTGATTTCGAAAATTTAATTTTGATAATAATTTTTATATATTTAATTTTCAGAGCTTGTTGTTAATCCAAATATAACATATTTATATGTTTTTGGAATCAGCAAATGATGGAGAATAAGATGAACGTAAATTTGGATCGTTTTATAAAAAAAATATTTTTTTTACAATTTTCAGATTTTTAATGACCAAAGTCATTAATTAATTTTTAAGCCACCACGCTGAAATGCAATACCGAAGTCGGGGCTTCGTCGAAGATTACTTGACCAAAATTTCAACCAATTTGGTTGAAAAATGAGGGTGTGACAGTGCCGCCTCAACTTTCACGAAAAGCCGGATATGACATCATCAAAGACATTTATCAAAAAAGTGAAAAAAACGTCCGAGGATATCATACCCAGGAACTTTCATGTCAAATTTCATAAAGATCGGTCCAGTAGTTTGGTCTGAATCGCTCTACACGCACGCACGCACACACACACACACACACACACACACACACACACATACACCACGACCCTCGTCTCGATTTCCCCTTCGATGTTAAAACATTTAGTCATAACTTGACTAAATGTAAAAATTGGGAAGGTCGGTCCTGTTTTTTTTGTTGTGTCCAACATGTCTTCGCGATCAAGGCAAATTCACGATATAGTGGACCGCGATAAAGTGGAATTGCCCTGTATTTCAACGGCTGAGATTGCACATTTTTCTCCACCTTTCTTCAATGTCTCAGCTGTGGGTTAAAAACACTGTATATTTCTTGTGACCTTGGCATGGTGCCGGAGACATTGAGAGACGTGTTATCTGCGTGTTAACAGATCAAGGACACGATCAACTTCATGATCATCATGCTCATCTTCGTGTTGTCATACGCTGTGGCGTCAGAGTCGCTGCTGTACCCTGAGAGCGACCTCACGTTATCACGACTCTTCCACATTCCTCGCAAGGCATACTGGCAGGTGTTTGGAGAGCTCAGCCTGGAAGAGATTGAAATAAGAGGTATGGTTGTCAGCGTTTCTGAATCCTGCCCATTAGTTTTTTGTGGGAATTAGTGCAGTTTCCGTGGTTGGTTGGGTTGGGTTGTTTTTTTGTTACAGTGGAACCCACTTTCAAGATTGATTCAAGACTCTCCCCCCCCTCTCCACCTCTCCTACAAGAGCCTTCTTTCTTTGATTTTCTGTTCATAAGCTCTTGTCATGGTATCATACATGGCTCGCCGAGACTACAATATGTTTGTTCTATTCACGTGTCACGTGTTTCCGCCCAGCACTCTCTGGGAGCTAGCACATGGCGGCTAGAAGACATGTTAGAATCCTGATGAGTTGAAATTAAAGTTCTAAACTTGAACGGACTTGTTTCAGTATTTATGAGTGCATGAACAGCATGACATCATGACATGGTGGCAGCGACGGGATTAATCTTTGAGTGATTAGCGTGCGACATATCACAGAAAGACCAAGATGCCAGGATTCAAACCACCAGAAAGTTTTGACTTTCGACAGCCAGCCGGGTGGCAAGCGTGGAGAGAGAGATTTGCTAGATTTCGTCTCGCGTCAAAACTCAACAAGGAGGACGGAGATGTACAGGTTAACAATTTTATTTACGCAATGGGGGCACAAGCGGAGAGCATTTTTAAACAATTTGCCCTGACAGCAGAACAACAGAAAAGTTTTGACATTGTGGCGCAACGGTTTGACACCCACTTCACCCCCAAACGAAATCTCATTCACGAGAGAGTGTTGTTCCACCAAAGAAGCCAACAACAAGGTGAAACTATCGAAGAATATGTTCGTGACCTATTCAAGCTAGCAGAATTCACTGAGTTCCCTGACAGGGATAACACCATACGAGACAGAGTTGTCTTAGGTGTTACAGATCAGAACTTGTCTCAAAAGCTTCAGCTCGAACCAGATCTAGATTTGGACAAGGCAGTGACGATGGCTCGCCAGCACGAGCAAGTAAAGGCACAGATGGCAGCGCAGCGTGGCGTTAGCAGCAACGTGGACGAAGTCAACAAATCCAGTGTTGGCGGCAGCAGTTTCCAGAGAGGAAGAGGCCGTAACCATGGTCACCGAGGCGGCGCTCAAGGTTTCTCCGGTCATCGCGGCGGCAGCTCCGGTCATCGCGGCGGCAGCTCAAGTCATCGCGGCGGCAGCACAAGTCAGCGCGGCGGCAGACAGTCAGGCCAACGTTCGTGCTACAAGTGTGGTAACAGTCCACACGAAAGAGGTACAGTCTGTCCAGCAATGGGGAAAACATGTCGAGCCTGTGGTAAATCTAACCATTTTCAGTCTGTGTGCCGGTCCAAGCAAACACTGGACAATCTCACTAACTCTGAACAGGGCGAGAAGTTCTTTTTGGGTAGTCTAGAAACCACAGAAAACGAACCACCATGGAGAGTTTCCCTTAGCATAGGAAATAGGGTGGTCAATTTCAAAATAGACACAGGGGCTGATGTATCTGTCATTTCAGAATCTGAGTTCAAAAAGATGAGTCAAAGACCCAAACTTCACACTAGTCATGCCAAACTAGAGTCACCGGGAGGTCCTGTTGAGAACATGGGTCAGTTCGTAGCGCAAACAAGCTTTAAGGGAAAGCGTACAACCTTCAGAGTTTACGTTTTGAGAGGGGAAACAGATAGTCTCCTCAGCAGGAGCACAGCTTTGAAGCTAGGTCTAGTTAAGAGGCTAGATGAAATGAACAACTTAGCATTTGGGGACATACGCGTCCCAGTCAAATGTGATCCAATCAAGATCGTTCTGAATGAAGACGCAGAACCGTACAGCATTTCAGTTCCGAGACGCGTTCCGATTCCGTTGTTACCAAAAGTTGAGAGAGAACTTCAACGCATGCTTTCGGATGGCATCATAGAAAAGGTCACCGAACCGACAGACTGGTGTGCACCGATCGTACCAGTATTGAAGAAGAATGGAAACGTTCGCATCTGTGTTGATTTGAAACGTTTGAATCGGTCGGTCAAGCGGGAGCGCTACACACTTCCAACGTTGGAAGACATGACACACAAACTCGCAGGGGCGAAAGTTTTTACAAAACTCGATGCGACTTCCGGTTTCTGGCAAATTCCTCTTCAGGAAGAGTCAGCAAAACTGACAACGTTCATGACGCCATTTGGAAGGTTTTACTTCAAACGGTTGCCGTTCGGGATTTCACTCGCACCCGAAATCTTCCAAAGAACCATGGAAGACATGCTTCAAGGCATAGACGGAGTCGTTTGCTTCATGGATGATGTCGTTGTCAGTGGCGACTCTGAGGCAGAGCATGATGAACGTCTCAGGCAGGTTCTAGAGCGCGTAAGACAGGCGGGGCTCAAGCTGAACAAAGAAAAGTGTGAGTTTCGGAAAACGAAGCTTGACTTTCTGGGTCACACGATCAGCCAAGACGGCATTCAACCTGATCTGTCAAAGGTCAAGGCTATCATAGAGATGACAGAGCCTCAAGACGTGAGCGAGTTGCATCGGTTTCTCGGGATGGTTAACTACCTCGGTCGGTTCATTCCAAACCTCGCGGACATACTTAAGCCACTGAACGCGCTTCTTCACAAAGATACACAGTGGATTTGGGATAGTGAACAGCGACAGGCGTTCGAGCAGGTGAAAAAGAGTATCACAAACGCACCAACGCTGGCGTTCTACGAGTTAGGTCGCGAAACAGTCGTGTGTTCAGATGCAAGCAGCTATGGCTTAGGCGATCGAGTCCTATACCAAGTGTATGAAGGCGAACTCAAACCTGTCGCGTTTTGTTCGCGAACACTCACATCAGCAGAATGCAAATACGCGCAGATCGAAAAAGAATGTCTTGCTGGGGTCTACGCGTGCGAAAAATTTCAAAGGTATCTTACAGGGTTACCGGAATTCAAGCTGATTACAGATCACAGACCTTTGGTTCCGCTGATTAACAAAAAGCATCTCACAGACACTCCTTTGCGGTGTCAGCGTATGTTGATGCGACTGATGCGTCACAACGTTGTCGCGGAATATGAACCAGGGAAAAATCTGGTTGTTGCCGATGCTCTGTCCAGATCTCCACTGGCAGAGACAGAGAGTCCAGAACAGAACACACTTGAAACAGATGTTCAAGTACATGTAGACGCGGTTCGCGCATCGTGGTCGGTCTCAGATGAAAAGCTAGAAGCTCTCAGAAAAGCGACACAAGAAGATGTTACGCTCCAAACAGCGTTAGAGTACACGCGATCGGGCTGGCCGCAATACAAAGAAGACGTGAAACTTGCGGCTCGTGAGTTTTACAGTGTCAAAGATGAACTGAGCGATCATGATGGATTACTAGTCAGAGGGTCAAGGATAGTAATCCCATTCTCCCATAGAAAAGATATTCTGGGAAAAATTCATGACGGGCATCAGGGCATTCAAAAATGCAGAGAAAGGGCAAACCAGTGTGTTTGGTGGTCAGGCATGGGTCAGGAAATCAAGGAAATGGTGGGGAGGTGTAGACATTGCTTAGAAAGCAAACCAACACAGCGAAAGGAACCTTTGATTACTTCAAAGTTACCTGAGTACCCATTTCAGAAAGTAGGGGTAGATCTACTAGCATTCAGGGGAGAGAACTACCTGTCATACGTAGACTACTACTCTCGCTTCATTGAGATTGAGCAGCTGTCCAGGGAAACAGCTGAAGAAGTGATCGGCAAGCTGAAAGACTTGTTCTCCAGACACGGCGTTCCAGAAATTGTGGTGTCGGACAATGGTACCCAATTCACGTCGGAAAAGTTTCAAGACTTCAGACACTCGTGGGGCTTCACGCACGTGACAAGCAGTCCACGGTATCCCCAGAGCAATGGTGAGGCGGAACGATCTGTGCAGACGTCCAAAACAATCTTGAAACAAATCGATGTTGCCTTAGCCTTGCTATCCTACAGGGCTACCCCAATCCCATCACTTGGTGCAAGCCCAGCCGAGTTGGCGTTTGGGCGACAGCTTAGAACTCGTCTCCCAAGTCTCCCCAAATCCCTCATACCCCAAACACCTGTGGCGAAGGATTTCAAAGAACGGGACAGACAAGCAAAGCAGCAACAAAAAGAGAACTATGACCGTAGACATGGTGTCCAGTCTCTTCCCACCCTCGAGCCGGGTGAGACTGTCAAAATAAAGATCGACGGCGAAGACGGATGGCGACAGTCCGGACGTGTAGTTGAGCAGTGTGCCACTAGATCGTACGTGGTTCAAACACCGACAGGTAGACTGAGACGAAACAGACGACACCTTCGTCGGGCTCCAACAGGCGAAGTGGTGCAGATTCGAGATGAAACTGTGTGTGTTCCAAAATCTCCTGCGGCAGGTTATTCTGGCGGCGCAGAGACTGTTGAACTTGAACTGCCAGATCCTCCAGATGTTGAAACTTCTCCTGTTCGTACCAGGAGTGGCAGGGAAGTCAAACTTCCACTACGGTTTCAGTGAAAACATTTGTTTCCATACTACGCGAAAGAGTCAGTGTAGTCACTTCTAGTCACATTCACTTTGGTGTGAAGTTCTGGTGCTTTTGTTTAAGTTTTAAGTCAGAGACACTGATGAGAGACTCAGTGCCCTGTTTGAGTCATTGTGTAGTTAAGTGTGCAAAAGGAACTTGCTTACATAACAAGAAATACTTTTAATTTCTGTCGTTAGAAATGTTAAACTTAATTAAAGTAAAAATATTCAACTTAAAAAGAAAAGTGTCCATTTAAAGAAAGGGGGATGTCATGGTATCATACATGGCTCGCCGAGACTACAATACGTTTGTTCTATTCACGTGTCACGTGTTTCCGCCCAGCACTCTCTGGGAGCTAGCACATGGCGGCTAGAAGACATGTTAGAATCCTGATGAGTTGAAATTAAAGTTCTAAACTTGAACGGACCCGTTTCAGTATTTATGAGTGCATGAACAGCATGACATCATGACAGCTCTGTACATTTTCAAGACTCCCTTTATTTTGATACATATTCTTTCTCAGATTTTTGTCAGAGGGGTACCACTGTCTTGAGTGTCAGAAGTATTTTTATTAGCACCTTTGCAGTTGTTTGTATCCTATATGAAGTCTGAATTATGTTGTCTGTGAATAACTTAGCTTCTATTTTGTATTTGATACTGAATTGCATATCATTTTTCTTCAGTCTTGCTTAGCAAAGGGTTTACCTTCTATGTTGTGAATGAATAGCTAACCGTTTGTCTTCAGTGTTGTTTCTGAAAATGGACTCAGTACAGCGCTTTGAGCGGGGATCAACTTTGGATACATGCACTCTAAAAATATGATTTATTATTATTAGTATTTTGTTTTTAAATTTTAATGGACTCTGCTGTACCAACATTGTTTCTGTTCAGAGGCAGACTCATGTTTGCTGGTAACGTTTCTGACAATGGTACCACTCTTCTCTGTTCAGAGGCAGACTCATGTTTGCTGGTAACGTTTCTGACAATGGTACCACTCTTCTGTTTATTTGCATCTGATTAACAAACGGAAGTAAGCGCTCTGAATGCATACAACATGTGCAATACAGTCAGTGAGAGTTATTCGGAACCAGTCTCCTGGCACCTGAGAGAATAACAAGCATTGAAATGAACAAGCCACTTTCATCCTCTGACATTTCTTATTTTCATTTAGAGACGTATTCGTGTTTGGCGAGTAATGTCTTAAAAAATATAGCACTAAGGTTCGGTCCATTTAGAGACAGATTCGTGTTTGGCGTGTAAATTAAGTCTCCATAAACTATTGCACTATGTTGGCACTGTTTTTCTGTTCATCTAGAGACAGATTCGTGTGCGGCGGGTAATGTCTCCAAACACTATGGGTACGACACGCCTCACTGCCCCACCAAGTACGGCAGCTACATCGTGCCCGTGTTGCTAGGGATACACGTCATGATCACCAACGTCCTGCTGCTCAACCTCCTCATCGCACGATTCGGGTACGATGATAGTTTTGTTTGACACCCTGACTGTCAAACCATTAGGGGCATGTTC
>NW_027128331.1:47500-191000 GCF_037325665.1 Littorina saxatilis
CATGAGTGTACGTTTGTCTGTGTGTGCGTGTGTCGTAAGAGAGAGAGAGAGAGAGAGAGAGAGAGAGAGAGAGAGAGAGACCGACACTTCTTTGGCAATTTTGGACAAGACAGCGTCTTTATGTTTAACAGTTAGACTGTTCTGAAATTTGGACAGAATAACCGTTCTTTCGAAAAACACTTCTGTCAAGAGTACAGCAATTTCACCATCTGAAAAAGGCGCAGAACGCCCCTCCGTGTCTACTTTCTTTTTGAGCGGCACACGTGCCTTGCCATTTTCGTTGACTGCCATGTTGATAGAAACGTGCGCATGCGTATTAGTAGGGATTCCCCCAATTTTCCCGACCTTGACCTTAATTCTCTCGCTGTCACTACTTTGGCGTTCAAGTCAGTTCATGCATTGTGAACAGTTAGAAAGTTGACTTCGGGAGTTCCCACTTCGAAAAGAGGCCTCTACTTCCAGTGTTTCTTACTTCTAGTTCATGCATACGGGCCCAGGTGAAGTCTTCACGTTATATTCATTCCTGGTGCTGGAACTGGGTGCTGTGTGTGTGTCTGTGGGTGTGCAGCTAGAGTTTCATTACCATGTCAATTTCAGTTTGGTTGTACATGTACAGTGGTACCTGTCAACAATGACCCCCCATTGGACTGACCAAAAGTGGTCTTTATAGACAGGTGGTTGTACATGTACAGTGGTACCTGTCAACAATGACCCCCCATTGGACTGACCAAAAGTGGTCTTTATAGACAGGTGGTTGTACATGTACAGTGGTACCTGTCAACAATGACCCCCCGTTGGACTGACCAAAAGTGGTCTTTATAGACAGGTGGTTGTACATGTACAGTGGTACCTGTCAACAATGACCCCCCATTGGACTGACCAAAAGTGGTCTTTATAGACAGGTGGTTGTACATGTACAGTGGTACCTGTCAACAATGACCCCCCATTGGACTGACCAAAAGTGGTCTTTATAGACAGGTGGTTGTACATGTACAGTGGTACCTGTCAACAATGACCCCCCATTGGACTGACCAAAAGTGGTCTTTATAGACAGGTGGTTGTACATAAACAGTGGTACCTGTCAACAATGACCCCCCATTGGACTGACCAAAAGTGGTCTTTATAGACAGGTGGTTGTACATGTACAGTGGTACCTGTCAACAATGACCCCCCGTTGGACTGACCAAAAGTGGTCTTTATAGACAGGTGGTTGTACATGTACAGTGGTACCTGTCAACAATGACCCCCCATTGGACTGACCAAAAGTGGTCTTTATAGACAGGTGGTTGTACATGTACAGTGGTACCTGTCAACAATGACCCCCCATTGGACTGACCAAAAGTGGTCTTTATAGACAGGTGGTTGTACATGTACAGTGGTACCTGTCAACAATGACCCCCCATTGGACTGACCAAAAGTGGTCTTTATAGACAGGTGGTTGCTATGGAAAGGTCAAATAGAGAAAGAAAATCCCCTGAAATTGACGTATGGCTGTCTAAATAGCAGAGTAACAACAGCCATACACGACCAAACCCACTTGTGCAAAACAAAAGTGTACATGGGAGTTTCAGCCCATTGCCATTGGAAGAAGAATATACAGAAACAAAGTAACAGGGGATCCTTTAGGGTGCCAGGGCAAGTTCCACTGTATTTGTTTCGTGCTTGACTTGACGTTGTGTGTTGATGCTTGATTAACCAATTTTATTTCACACACCCACAGAGTGACGTTCAACAAAGTGCACGATGAGGCCTGCGAACACCAGTCGTGGCATCGCTGTCAGATCATCACAGAGTACTTCAGTCGTACCTCCCTCCCTCCCCCCTTCAACATCTTTCATGGCATCGCCTACCTGTGCTGGTTCGTCCTGCGAATAATCGGCACATGCATCTTGCGCTGCTTCCGAGCGCTCTGTTGTCGAAATCAGCCAGACAACGCTGGCGGATATGGTGTTCACAGCGAGAACAATCAGTTACTTCACAAACACAAAGGTCAGTGGATCGTCTGCTTTCATCTGCATACCGGCACGGTTGGCCTAGTGGTAAGGTGTCCGCCCCGTGATCGGGAGGTCGTGGGTTCGAACCCCGGCCGGGTCATATCTAAGACTTTAAAATTGGCAATCTAGTGGCTGCTCCGCCTGGCGTCTGGCATTATGGGGTTAGTGCTAGGACTGGTTGGTCCGGTGTCAGAATAATGTGACTGGGTGAGGCATGAAGCCTGTGCTGCGACTTCTGTCTTGTGTGTGGCGCACGTTATATCATATATGACAAAGCAGCACCGCCCTGATATGGCCCTTAAATTACATATTCTTACTCCAATTCTCATAAATGCTTTGACTTCAGTCTCACATGCTAGATGTCAAAAAACCACTCAAATTACCTGCTCTTAGAAGGGTGGTAACCAAGCTTAAAAGAGACGCCATAGCCGTTGCTATGTACTGACCTTGCTCGGTTACCCATAACACCCTGCGCACCACGTGAGCGCCAGCATCCGGAATAATTGTTCTCGACTTTCGACAGCACACGGTGGACGTGTCGATTTTTGTCACTCACTTTTGGCCTTCGCATGCCGGCTTGTCCGTGAGACTAGCTGTATCTGTCCATCTACCTTTTGGTGAGATCTTTCTGTTTTTGTTTTGTTGATAGCTTTTTGTTTTGAACAGGCACGCAGAGTTTTTCGTTCTGGGTGACTGTTTTTCGTCAGCGTTAAAATGGCCGACAACAAAGCTAAACTTAGCGCGAGACTGGAAGGAGACAACACACCTTCCCAGCACTGAGAATTCGGTTATCTAGAGCAGCCATCTATTAATAGCCCAGCCAGCTGCACACAGCGAGCCAGCCAGTCAGCTGAGGGTCAGTGCCAGCAACAAACTGGCCTGTCTGACCGTAGCTGTAATACTCTTACTTACAACTTTACTTAATGATAGCTGAGCCGTTTGTTGCATTTTTTTCTTGAAATTTGACGCATGACTAGATCGATTTCTGCAGATATCACTCAATGCAATTGTAATCCCATTTGAATTTGGTAAGAAGTATTTATCAGTACTAAATGATTGAGGTGCTTTGGTGTGTTTTGAAAGTGTTAGCACAGAAGTTTGTCATCATTGAAAAATAGCGTCATACATACTTTTACTACAGACATGATACAGTTTTGTTTTAGATGCAACAAGCATGCTAAACACAGTACAGCAAGCAGAATGAATGAAGCAAGCCTTACCTTTGCACCAGAAAGTAGAATGAATAACTGCTAATCCAATACACCTGCACTCCATTGTATTGTATACAACTTTCACAATTCATTTTGACGGCATCAAAATGAGCACAGTCCACACAAAAACAACAAAATAAAACAGCACAGATACCAACACATTCACTTTCCTTTAGATAAGGCACATATTCATTCCAGTAGTGCTTGCTTTCCACAGAACAGAGAGCACAGTGAGTGGGAGTAGACACTCGTCCCAAAGTACTGACCAAACCCATCCCCCCCTCCCTTTTTCCCCCCAGGCAAGTCTTGCTTCCCTAGAACTGTTTATTGCAACCAACAGCATAGCAACTCTACCAACAGGTCTAAGTTCCAGCAAAGCTACAAGATTAGAGGGAACTGAGATATGGGGGCATTTGTTTTAACATCTGGAGTCCATTTCCTGCTTAGTGCCAAGGGGCCAGTTTCACTTGAAGCTGCCTACTATCAATTACAGTGGGAATAAACATCCCTGGCTGGACACACAGCAAGCTAATTGCCTGGCTGACAGACTGGTGCAAGATAGTGGGGCATTAGAATGAAGGGAATGTGTTGTAAATCTCCTAGAAACAGCACTCGCCAGAGATAGTGAGATTCTGCTGGCCGCCATTTTGGATTTCCATTACCCTGGTAACCAGTCAGTGCGGGCGCACTGGCAGGAACAACTGGGTCAGCTAGGCCGCGAACCGAATTCTGACCTGCACAGCGCGGCTGAGAAGGTGTGACAAGGCTCTTAGCCCGGTTAAGAAAACTAAACCTAAGAGTAAACCTAAGAACGTGGATTTGCCTATCATGCGGGTCCAAGATCCGTCGAATAGCACTTCTTTTGATGTTCCTATCCCTCCAAGGGCGGTTTCATGTCCTCCTCAGCTCGCTTCCCCGGTTGGGGTTAATCAGCCTGGGCCCTTAGCCTTAGGCTCCTTAAAGACTGAATTGTTTGAATTTATTTCTCAGCAGTTTGCGTCCTGTTCTGGGGTCCCTCCTCTGCCACCGGCGGTAGGGGATCCTTCTTCCCTAGCTCGGCTGGGGTTGTCGTCGTCTGCGACTTCGACTGATGGTGGGGGTGGCCGCGCGGCCATTCCTTCTTCGCACTGGCCTAGTGCACCTGACCTGTTCGGTTCAACCCTCTCTGCCTCGGGTAGTGCAGCGGTTGCTCTGGAACACTCTCTCCGTAAGGAGACGGGGTCTGCCTACTGTCTGTCTCTTCCCGCTCACCTTGCTTTTAGCACTGCTAAGTCAGGAAGTCAGCCCTCTCACCGTTTGGGAGAGGGAGAGGGGGGGCATGGTAAGTCACAGCCTGGGCTTGTTCCCACTCTGCCTCATTGGGGGCAGGGGGCTGTGTCAGCGGCCCACCCTCTGGGCGGGATTGGGTGGGGGCTGGGGTAGGGACCCACTCTTTCCCGCCCTACGGGCAGGATCGGGTGGGCGCTGTCGGACTGGCGTCTCAGTCTGTACCGCTATTGTCCTCTGTTAGCAGCCACCCCCCTCCCCAGTTGGGGTGGGGGGGTGGTGGGGCTACAGGACTACAGCAAGTTGACGGGTGGGGGCGGCCGTTTACGGTCACGTCTCACACTTCGTCTTACCCCTCTCAGGGGTCGTTTGCTGCAGCGACAAGCCACCTCCCTCCTCATGTGGGGTGCGGGGTAGCTCAAGCTGGCCAGACCGGTTTTGTCAGCTGGGTCCAAGCTCCCGCACAGCAGTCGGGGAACAATGGGCCTGACGCGGCTTTGTTCGGCGCCCCCCTCCTCCCTCCTTCTCTGGGCGGGATCGGGTGGGCGCTGTTGGACTGTCTTCTCAGTCTATGCCTCTATTGTCCTTTCCTGGTGGGGCTACTGGACGTCAGCAGGTGGACGGGTGGGGGTCGGCAGTTTACGGTTTGCGTCTCTCATCCCGTCTCTCCTCCCTCCAGGGGTTTACTGCTGTGACGAGCCACCCCCCTCCCCATCTGGGGCTCGGCGCGGCTCAAGCCAGTCAGCACAGCGGGGGTGCCACGTACTGCCTTTCCAGGCTACGTTACATACTCCTCCTCTGCCCCATTTGGGGCAGGGGGCTGTGTTAGCTGCCCGCACTCGTCGCGGGTTGGTTTCAGACTGGTCAGACCGGTGTTGGCGGCTGGGGCCAGTCTCTCGCACAGCGGTCGGGGAACAATGAGCTTTGCTCTGCTTTGTTCTCTGCAGGGTGCTGTGCCGGCTGCCTACCCCTCTACCCCCTTGGGGTAGGTGAGCGGTGACTGGCAGGCGGAGACAGAACTTGCTCTCAACTCTCCAGTCTCTCATTCTTTGTGTTCTGACACAATGGATTGTGGGGACTCGGACTACAGTATCGCCTTGCCAGTGGTCATTGTCCTCAGCCAGCATCCGTCACCCCTCCCCCCCCCCCCCACCCTCGGGGTGGGTGAGCGGTAGAGCTACAGGACGTCAGCAGGTGGACGAGTGGGGGACGGCCGTTTACGGTTGTGTCTCTCATTCAGTCTTTCCCCCCTCCAGGGGTTATGGCGTGGCTCAAACCAGGCAGACTGGTTCTCAGCACTGGGATGCTTCTCTCGCACAGCGGGTGGGGTACGGCTGGCCGGGCTTGGCTTTGTCTCGTACCCCCACTCTCCCTCCTTCTCGGCAGGGTGCTGTGCCAACTACCAACCCCTCTCCCCCCTCACGTCAGGTGGGCGGTTTGGGTTCGCAGGCAGAGACTGATCACTCTTTTTACTCTCACTCTTGCCGGTGTTATCGGCAGGAGTTTTAGTGCGCTACCTCCCCTGTCTCCCCTCCTTTTGTGTTTTGACACAACTGCTGGTCGCGATTCGGACTCCTCGGTTGAGGAGGGAGAGTGTGTAGCGCTGCCTACTGCTTGTAGGCTTGCCATGCAAAAAGCGGCTGCTGTGGCAGCTTACTTTTTCCCGGATGGGGTGGCGGATTCGGAGTGGGGTGGCGGATTCAGAGCAGGGTGTTTCTCTTCCTCCGCACGGCTGTTTCCCGCAACGGTGGGGGTGAACAGTTAATTTCCAGCCGAGCCGTCAATCAATCAATCAATGAAGCTTATATCGCGCATATTCCGTGGGTACAGTTCTAGGCGCTCTGCAGTGATGCCGTGTGAGATGAAATTTTATACGGCCAGTAGATTGCAGCCATGTCAGCGCATATTTACCTTTCACGGCCTTATTCCAAGTCACACGGGTAAGGTAGACAATTATTAACTGTGCCTAAGCAATTTTGCCAGGAAAGACCCTTTTGTCAATCGTGGGATCTTTAACGTGCACACCCAATGTAGTATACACGGGGGGTGGTTCGGACACCGAAGAGAGTCTGCACACAAAGTTGACTCTGTGAAATAAATTTCCGCCGAACCTGGGATCGAACTCGCGCTGACAGCGGCCAACTGAATACAAATCCAGCGCGCTACCAACTGAGCTATATCCCCGCCCCGTGTCTGTATGCTGCGCTTTCTTTCTTTCTTTATTTGGTGTTTAACGTCGTTTTCAACCACGAAGGTTATATCGCGACGGGGAATGGGGGGGAGATGGGATAGAGCCACTTGTTAATTGTTTCTTGTTCACAAAAGCACTAATCAAAAAATTGCTCCAGGGGCTTGCAACGTAGTACAATATATGACCTCACTGGGAGAATGCAAGTTTCCAGTACAAAGGACTTAACATTTCTTACATACTGCTTGACTAAAATCTTTACAAACATTGACTATATTCTATACAAGAAACACTTAACAAGGGTAAAAGGAGAAACAGAATCCGTTAGTCGCCTCTTACGACATGCTGGGGAGCATCGGGTAAATTCTTCCCCCTAACCCGCGGGGGGTGTATGCTGCGCTGTGTGCCAGTCTTTATGCGGCTGGAGGCACGCACTGTGATGAGTCACGCTGCGTTAATGCTACATGCAATCTCCCGCTGTCTTTGTGAATAAACTGATTGGCTTTGTTTTTCACTTGTGTTGCTCTATGCTTTTATTAAAGGGCAGCTGTCGGGTTGTGGCTCTCAAAATCTGTTCCTTAGAATGAGTTATCATGTAACTGAAACTATACTTAAAAGTTACTTGGTGATTTTGACAGCTTGATAACACAAGTCCGAAGACTTTAGACATGCTACAATGTCTTTAATCGAAGAAAGTTTGCATTCTTGGCCGAATCAATGCAGCCCGCTCGAAAATTACTTCCCTTGGACGCATGACGTCAGCCGCGGAATCGGCCGGGTTGAACGGTGCTCTCTTTATGCCGTGTAATGGGCGCAATCGGGTTGTCTAGTCAAGCCCTCAAGCATACTTCACGGGTAGGTGAAGAGAAACTTAGGATGGGGTGACTTCTCCCAGGCCAAAATTTCGCAGTAAAAAACGGAGTTCATAACATGTCTTCTGTCCCCCTCCTGCTTTTGTTCCACTTGAACCCTGTTTTTGTTCAACTTATTGGCAGATATTGTCACGCGTCGAGGAACACAAACACACACACACAAACACACTCATACACAGACACACACAGACACACACACACAGACTCACACACACACACACACACACACACACACACACACACACACACAGAGACACAGACACGTGTTATCACACATATACACACACACACACACATACGTGTTATCACACACACACACACACACACACACACACACACACACACACACACACACACACACACACACACACACACGATAACCATCACAAACACAGTTTGACAAATTCATCTTTGATTTTTTGCGGCCGAACCCCCCTCCCCCATTTTCCACACTAGATCCACTGTTTCATCTTTGTCTCCGTCTCTCTTCCCTTTATCTTATCTCGTCTATCTACTTGAGTGAGTAACTGAAGATGTATTATCATCATCTCTTTCCTAGATTTTCCCACCGACAGAGTTGGCTTTTGTCTTGAATTCAGTACCTCACACGTACACGGTAATTGGTGTGACACCTCAAGCGGACCTTCTTCATAAGTGTACAGTGTCTGCTGACAAGGGACACGAGGGTCTGTGGTTGAGCAACTTTATGGTTTAACCGGGTGGACTGGAGGAGTAGCAACAGCATGTGAACCACTTTAGAAATGACTTGTAAAGGTTGCAGTCGGTCAGATCAAAGAAGAGAAAATGTGAACGTGGGTCTTGAGTAGATATTACCATCCTAATACTTTACTTTGTGCAAGAATCAATCACGCGTACAGCATTACAGATGTCCAGCTGTAGTCTACATTGTACTGTAAACTTCACAGCAGCCTTATCGGCTTCCTCGAGTGACGTCACAGCAAGGCTAACGCTGCGGCGTCTTTCTTGTGCTGACAGAGTTGTCGGTCGCGGATTTTGAGTCGTTTCCGCCTGCCAACTGCTTCGTTTTTTTGCGGATTGTGAGAACTAGCAGAAAGTTTCACGCATTTTAATGGTTTCAAACTAATGATGAAAGTGTCTTCTTCTGGACCAAATCAACAGTCTTTAGTTGAATCAACTCGGAAAACTCTTAAACGCGTTTTTGCACACGACTCCGCGCATTTTTGAGAACAGGCAACCCGACAGCTGCCCTTTAATCAGTACTAAAACATTCATAATCTTAAAGTACACCTTTTGCCCTACACGCTCATATAAAATTTATAAGAATTGACCATGGTTGTGTGCGTAAGCTTGCATTTGAATAAAGGTAAATGTTTGCGACCGTGTTGTGTTGTCTTCGTTTTCTGAAAATATCATCAACTTCCATCGTCCGTGGACATTGCGTCGCAAAAAACACAATTAAAATGTGTACACCCATGCAAAGCATAGCATGTGTAGAACAAGCACAGCCTAATTATTTTCCCAAGCGGTGAAAGGGTGTTGATGGGGAGGTGCGATAACGGGTCAGCGTGGCGCCGCACCTCGGCTAATGTTTATAGTCTCGTCAGCTCGCTTGTCTCTGCAGGGGCCAGAGTTTATCTCTGGAATGTAAATTGTGTTTAAGTAAAAAGCGGCGCATCCCGCTAACGATATCACTTCCATCGTGGACGTTGTTCACTGGGCATGTATTCTGAATAAAAGTAAAACCAGAATACAGTACTCCTCAAATAAGATGACCCCCCTTGGGACCAAAAAAAATCGTGATCTTATCCGAGGGACACGTTAACCGATCCTCGGATAAGATCAATTTCATTTGAAAAAATTGATCTTATCCGAGGAGATCAGAGTTTAGTTTGAGGCCTCATAAAAGACTTGGCAGATCCAGAGAGAGACACACACTGACATACATAGTACTGACACTGACACAGAGACCATCAGCTGCATTAGAGAGAGAGAGAGAGAGAGAGAGAGAGAGAGAGAGAGAGAGAGAGAGAGAGAGAGAGATTGATTGATTGATTAAACTTTATTACAGAAGGATGGAGATTTTAGGCGTTGCCTAGTCTTACAATCTGTCCTTGCTAACTAACATGAATACAAAACAGACATGAAAACATTATAAGAGCAAAAGAGGTTGACGGCAAAAAAACTAAATCGTACATATGATAATAAATGGCATTTAAAGGCAAAGAAAAAGTTATAGTATTTGATACTATTAAATACAATAACAGCAATAGAAATATGAAAATAGAAATAATGGTAAGGATGATGATGTCATAACGATAGTAACAATAAAAAATATTAAAAAAATATAAAAAAATAATTTAAAAAAAATTTTAAAAAAATATAAAAAAATTTTAAAAAATCCCGAGCACTAGAAACATATGGTCCAAATGAAACAACAACGGCGAGCAAGCAAAATAACAAACAGTAAGTCATTTGTATTTCACAAAAAATACCGACAACATAGCAAAAGGAAGAAAAGAACTACAACAAAGGATATACCAACACAACAGTAACAACAGAAACAGTAACCCTGAAAAGAGACTGCTATAAGATAACCGGTATGTATGATAACATTAGGACGGTTTAATACATCGGAGTAAACCCATTTTGAATCACCACTAGGTTACGATAACGGTGGAATGCTCCACTTGGAATCAGATTTGAAACAAATGTCTGTGTATTTGCTTTTTAAAGGCTTTGACTGATGGAATATATTTTAATGCTGTTGGAAGTGAATTCCACACTGATGACCCTGAAAATGCAAGACTAGACTTGTACAAATCTAGTCGGGGGCGAGGTGGAATGAATTTACTAGAACCATACCTGTTGGTTGCTTTTTGAAACAGCAACAGAATGTACTCTGGGACTTCCTTGTTCATAACTCTAAACATGAATAATGATTTATTCAGTTTAAGCTGCTGGTTCAACGGAAGGAGGCCGAGCAGTTTCAGTTTTTCGTCAGTAGTGACCGATGAGTTAGGTATCATAAGTTTAGCTGCACGACGATGGAGAGAATTCAGTTTGATCATGTGAACATCACTGCAGTTGTCCCATAACGTAGAAGCATAACTTAAATGCGAAAGAATGTGTGCATGGTAAAATAATTTAAGAACTGAAGTGTCGACATAATATCGTAGCTGCGAGAATAAGAACATGTTTCTCGACAGCGTTTTGTTTATATTGTTTAAATGACATTTCCAGTTTAGCTCAGAATCTATTGTGACTCCTAGAACCCGATGTTCACGGACTTGCTCAATCGGTGATGATCCAAGGTTAAGCTTTAGAACAAGTGGGGCCAGCTGATGTTTCTGTCTAGAAGTGATTACCATACTTTTGGTTTTTGCAGGATGAACTATCATAGTATTAGTGTTACACCAAGTAAACATTTCATCGAGGCTTCTTTGAAGTGATGACTCTAACATGTTCAGATTTTTTGAGAAAGTGTACACAGATGAGTCGTCAGCAAAAAGGTCATTGATAACACACGGATCAGAAATATGGAGTGGCAAGTCATTAATGAATATACAAAACAAAAGTGGACCAAGAACGGAACCTTGAGGAACCCCACTTGTGACACGACCTGTAGTAGACAGTTTCCCATTAAGAAGGACATATTGCTTTCGATCATTTAAATAAGAACGAAAGAAGGCTAGAAATGGAGACTTGGGGAGATACGCGGATAGCTTTGAAAGTAATGTAGTATGGTCCACTGTGTCGAAAGCTTTCTTGAAGTCGAGGAAGACAGTGCCCACTATTTCAGACCGGTTTATGGCTGACAGCCAAGAATCACACATCTTAATAAGAGCAGTATGGCAAGAATGTTTTGGACGAAACCCAGATTGAGACGGGTGAAAAAGCTTACAGATCTCCATATACTGAAGTAAATGCTGGTGGACGTGCTTTTCAAGTGGTTTGGATAAAACCGATTGGACGAAAGTTGTTGGGGTTCGACGCATCCCTAGTTTTGGGCAGTGGTACTACTTTGGCAGTTTTAAAAACGGTAGGAAATATAGCATTTTCAATACATAAATTGTACACGTATGTAAGTGAATCAACCATATATGGCACAGCCACTTTAAGGAGGTGTGCAGGGATATTGTCAGGCCCCATCGATTTCTTGTTTTTAAGGTCCTTAATGTATTTTCCCACTTCATGTACCGCAATTGGTGGTACGCGGAAAAGGGAAGCTTTTTCCAGTTTACTAGAGCAGAACGTAGTAAGAATATCTGGACACTCGTACTTATCTCGGTTTGCATTGCCTTGGGCTGCAGTCAGCAGTCTATCGGCAAGGGAAAGAAAATGATCGTTAAAAGTTTGAGGGGATATAGTAGTTGCAGCTTGATTTGAGCCTTTCCGAGTTTTATGTGTGATTTCATTGACAGCACGCCACAGAGTAGCTGTGTCCCTTTTGTCTGACACCAGTTTATTGAAATAGCTACGTTTTGCATCACGCACCATGTTGGTGACTTTATTCCTCTGTTTTTTAAATTCTGTAGCCATTTTATTTTGCTTAAAGTGGTCGCGAAGGGCCATGGCATTGATTAAGTCCGTGTTTAACCAGGGAGGAAGCGTGGGATGCTTAACTCTTTTCTCTCGGAGTGGTGCATGCTTGTTAATAACAGGTAAAAAAACATTATAGAAAGCTTCCAAAGCCCCATCAGGGTCACTGTGACCAAACACGTCACGAAATGGCGCAACGGCTAGATCAGCTAGAAACTCTGACTGATTAAAATTTTTAAATGATCTATACTTGATAGTTGTATGGCCTTTGGGAGGTCGCTTGGGCAGCTTGAATGACCATGTGCAAAAAACAGGATAGTGATCGCTGAAGCTTTCTTTAGACACTGACACCATTGATACCATGGACGCATGGTTGGTATATATGTGATCTATTAATGTGGTACTGGTGCTGGTTACACGCGTTGGGTCCTGGACAAGCTGATGAAGTCCAAAAGAGAGAGAGAGAGAGAGAGAGAGGAGGTGAGGTAAGACAGACAGACATAGAAATAGAGGAGAGACACAGACAAACTGATCATGACAGACAGAGATAAAGAGAGCAGACGGAGAGAGAGACATAGAGTTAACAAGTCGCGTAAGGCGAAATTACAACATTTAGTCAAGCTGTCGAACTAACAGAATGAAACTGAACTCACTGCATTTTTGCAGCAAGAGCGTATACTCGTAGCATCGTCAGTCCACCGCTCGATGCACAGGCAGTGAAATTGACAAGAAGAGCGGGGTAGTAGTTGCGCTGAGAAGGATAGCACGCTTTTCTTTATCTCTATTCTTTTTGAGTCACTTAAGAAAAAGTGACTCTATGTAATCGGTCAGTGTTAGTCTGTCCGGCCGGCCGTCCGGCCGGCCGTCCGTAGACACCACCTTAACGTTGGACTTTTCTCGGAAACTATCAAAGCGATCGGGCTCATATTTTGTTTAGTCGTGACCTCCAATGACCTCTACACTTTAACGATGGTTTCGTTGACCTTTGACCTTTTTCAAGGTCACAGGTCAGCGTCAAAGGAAAAATTAGACATTTTATATCTTTGACAAAGTTCATCGGATGTGATTGAAACTTTGTAGGATTATTCTTTACATCAAAGTATTTACATCTGTAGCCTTTTACGAACGTTATCAGAAAAACAAGGGAGATAACTAGCCTTTTCTGTTCGGCAACACACAACTTAACGTTGGGCTTTTCTCGGAAACTATAAAAGTGACCGGGCTCAAATTTTATGTGAACGTGACTCATTGTGTTGTGAATAGCAATTTCTTCCTGTCCATCTGATGCCTCATATAATATTCAGAACTGCGAAAGTGACTCGATCGAGCGTTTGCTCTTCTTGTTAACTTTCTGAGCGTGTTTTTAATCCAAACATATCACATCTATATGTTTTTGGAATCAGGAACCCACAAGGAATAAGATGAAATTGTTTTTAAATCGACATTTTATTTTAATAATAATTTTTATATTTCTAATTTTCAGAGCTTGTTTTTAATCCGAATATAACATATTTATATGTTTTTGGAATCAGAAAATGATGAAAAATAAGATAAACGTAAATTTGGATCGTTTAAAAAAATGTTGTTGTTTTTTTACAATTTTCAGATTTTTAATGACCAAAGTCATTAATTAATTTTTAAGCCACCAAATGCAATACCGAAGTCCGGCCTTCGTCGAAGACTGCTGGGCCAAAATTTCAATCAATTTCAATCAATTTGATTGAAAAATGAGGCTGTGACAGTGCCGCCTCAACTTTTACAAAAAGCCGGATATGACGTCATCAAAGATATTTATCGAAAAAAAGAAAAAAACATCCGGGGATATCATTCCCAGGAACTCTCATGTCAAATTTCATAAAGATCGGTCCAGTAGTTTGGTCTGAATCGCTCTACACACACACACACAGACAGGCAGACACACACACACACACACACACACACATACACCACACCCTCGTATCGATTCCCCCCTCTACGTTAAAACATTTAGTCAAAACTTGACTAAATGTAAAAAGAGGGAGATCGAGAGAGAGAGAGAGTAGGGGGGGGGAGGAAATTGAAAGGAAGAGAGAGAGAGAGAGAGAGAGAGAGAGAGAGAGAGAGAGAGAGATTGGAGGCTGAGAGAGAGAAAGAGACATGATAGAAGAGAGAGAGAGATGGCCAGAGGGGCAAAGATAGAGAGAAAGAGAGAGAGGAGAGGGGTCGGAGACTGAGAGTGAGAGAGAGAGACAGACAGACCAGACAGAAACAGAGACCATGAGAGAAGAGAGAGAGGGGGAACAAAAGAGAGAGAGAGAGAGAGAGAGACTAAGAAAGAGAGAGAACTCGAACTCGAAAACTTTATTACCGAGGGATGATAGCATTAGGTCCATATGAGAGAGAGAGAGAGAGAGAGAGAGAGAGAGAGAGAGAGAGAGAGAGAGAGAGAGAGAGAGAGAGAGAGAGAGAGAGAGAGAGAGAGCTTCCAAATATCTCAAATCTTCAACAATGTCTTTTATTTTGGCCTAAAATTGGCACTACTCAAATATCGCTTGTGGCATTCATTACAACATGAGGTCAATTCTAGCCTCATGCACCTCTGCAGAAGGGGAGCGGGCACACTGCAGTTACATCTGTCATCATCCACGGGTCTCACTCTGTCAAAGTGGTTTCCGTTGGATCTGCCCGAGATGTGACAGCCTAAATTGTAGCTCATTCACATTCAGAAGTTATTCTCTTGACTCGGATAACTACTACTCCCCCCTCCAGTGCCTGGATGGCAGCATTCCTTCCCTAAACCAGAGTCGCGGATTTAGCCCACTTAAAACCAGCAGCCCCCATGGTGCTTACCCCACCCCACCCACGGCAAGCAAACATCGACCTGCAACAGCATCAGCAGGCAGCCGGAACACCAGTCTCCATGATGAAGACTCACCACGTTCACCAACCCCACCCCCCCGTGACCCCCCATCCCGCCACTCCGCAAACACCAGCTCTGTATTCGACCTACCCAGGAAGCAGAACTTACGGATAATGACAGTCAACTGCCGTAGCATCGAAAAGAAGAAGGCAGAATTTGCTGCTGTCGTGAACTACACTAAGCCGGACGTTATCTGTGGAACGGAATCATGGTTGAAGTCAGACGTGCAGCAGAGTGAAGTCTTCCCTGAGGGATACGTCAGCTACAGGAAAGATCGCAGTACACTGCACTAGCTGGTGGTGTTTTTATATTAGTGCACAAGAGCCTGGTATCGTCACTCCAACCTGAACTTGATGCAGACTGTGAACTGATCTGGACCCGTATTCACCTACAACGAAACAAAGACCTATCAGTAGGGTGTTTTTACATGCCTCACCGCAACCAACGCGACCTCGATGAACTGGATGTATCCTTGTGCAAAATCACAGCTGACAACCGCCAAGAACACGTACTACTTGTGGGCGATTTCAATTGTCCCAACGTGAACTGGAGCAGTGGCGCTGTAGAGGCAGGAGCTCCAGAGAGGTCAGTGCAGCAATTCCTGGTTGACACCACCACAACCAACTTTCTCACTCAGATTCATGACCAACCAACGCGTGAAGACAACATCCTCGACCTGGTCTTCACCTCAAACCCATCACTCTGCAAAAGTTCCAGGTCAATACCAGGCATATCAGACCATAGCATCGTCATCACCGATGTGGATATCCACCCCCATCGCATCAAGGAAAAACCAAGGAAACAACTCATCTACTCAAAAGCCAGATGGAGTAACATCACGACTGAACTAGACCACCTAGCAGAAGAGATCAACACCATGAAAGAACAGGGTGAATCTGTAGAGGCCATGTGGACCCGCTTCAAATCGTCACTCATGGCTGCCGTCGAGCGTTTCATACCATCCACACTCCGGCGAAGTAACTACAGCCTACCGTGGATCAACCGCAAGATGAAGAAAATCCTGCAACGCAAGAAGAGGCTCTACAAACAAGCTAAGAAAACTGGCAACTGGACGAACTACAGATTCGCCCAGAAAGAATGTCGACGCCAGATGCGGCAGGCGGAGTGGAACCACATCAACTCCACCATCGAGGAGAGCCTGAAGACAAACGACACCAAACCCTTCTGGCGATACGTCAAGTCACGCAGACAGGACAACGCTGGAGTCTCGCCACTCTACAAAGAAGGCTCCTTACACAGCGACAGCACCTCCAAAGCCAAGATACTGCTACAACAGTTCCAGTCCGTCTTCACGAAGCGTGATGACTCTCCTCCACCAGAGTTGAAAGGCACCCCAGTCCCCCCACTTGAGAAGATTACCATCACTACCGAAGGTGTTGCAAAACTCCTGAGGAACCTCAAGCTCAACAAAGCATCGGGACCAGACGGCATACCAAACCGCATCTTGAAGACGTGCGCTGACTCCATTGCCCCATCCCTGACGGCGATATTCACCACCTCCATCGAGTCAGGCGAGCTCCCGAAAGACTGGCTATCAGCGAACATATCCTCTGTCTACAAGAAGGGAGATAGGAACAAAGCTGAGAACTACCGCCCAGTATCCCTGACCTCGGTCGCCTGTAAGCTCCTTGAGCACATCATCTGCCACCATCTTCACAAGCACTTCGAACAACATGGAGTGCTATCCAGCCGCAACCATGGGTTCAGGACCGGCCACTCATGTGAAACCCAGCTGCTCACCACCATGCAGGACATTCTGTCATCCCATGATGCTGGCCACCAAACTGACGTCGCCATCCTTGATTTCAGCAAGGCCTTCGACACTGTCCCGCACAAGAAACTACTCCACAAGCTGGCCCACTACGGTGTGCGGGGAAGTGTCCACAACTGGCTGACCAGTTTCCTGACCAAGCGGAAGATGAGGGTTGTACTGGAGGGCGAGGCATCTGAAGAGGTAGAGGTCGAGTCCGGCGTCCCGCAAGGCACAGTGCTGGGTCCGTTGTTGTTCCTGTGCCATATCAACGACCTCCCAGACTCAGTCCAGTCGTCTGTCGGACTTTTTGCGGATGACTGTCTCCTCTACCGCCAGATCCGCACCTTTCATGACCACCTTACGCTACAGGCAGACCTAAAGAGCTTGGAAGAGTGGGCCAACCAGTGGGGGATGAGGTTCAACGCTAAGAAGTGCTACGTCCTCTCCACCAGATCCACATCCCACTACTTCTACAGCCTCGGAGACACCATCCTCCAACAGGTCGAACAGAACCCGTACCTCGGCATACAGATCTCAGCCGACCTGAAGTGGAACCCCCACATCACCAGTCTCTGCAAGAGGGCAGGATCTACCCTGGGCTTCTTACGCCGGAACCTCCGGAACTGCCCACGTGAGTGCCGTCGCCTTGCCTACATCACTCTTGTCAGGTCCACCCTTGAGTACGGGGCGGTGGTCTGGGACCCCTACTACAAACAAGACGTTGAGAGACTCGAACGCATCCAACGCCTAGCCGCTAGGTTCATCATGAAAGACTACGTGTCCAAGGACCCAGGCTGCGTCACCAAGATGCTAGAGTACCTCCAACTTCCTACACTCCAGGAACGCCGTCAGCAACTTCGCCTGACGATGCTGTTCAAAATCATCAATGGACTTGTACCTGCCTTACCCCCTGACTCCTTCCTCACCCCGGTGAGCGTATCTCGGCGCCGAGTCAAGCCTAAAGCCTACGAGGGGTATGAGAGCCAAAACATCCTCCAGAGACAGGCAACCAACAACAGCCGCTGTTTCAAAGCTCCTACCTCAAAGACTGATCAATACAGGAACTCGTTCTTTATAAAGACAGTGATCGAGTGGAACAATTTGAGCGAAGCCACCGTCACCTTGACCACGCCCAGCGCCTTCTCATCGGCGTTAGGGGGGCAGAAACCAGTGTGAGAGCCTCAGTAGTTTTTATCCAGTTTTTAACATTGTAACATAGCATTTTTTAACTGTGCTTGAAAAGCCTACATTCTAGGGCAAACGGACTAAAACCGCAAGTACAGCAGCAAGAAGACCAGCTGGAGTTGTACACTATATCCACCTTGTGTACAGTGAACTTTTAAGACTCTTTTAGATGCGCACACCCAAAAAACGTCACGTTGATAGTCGTCGTCGGCTTCTGTGGCGCACCCGCCAACCACCAACCCAGGCGGATTATCCAGATCCAGTTGGCAATTTTGATTGGTTCAGCGACTTTTTTGGCGGGAACTATTTTCCAAGTTTTATTTGCGAAAGATTTCCTCATCCTCATCCTCTTTGGGGTAAAATAATCGGGCCAAATAATCTGATGACGTTTACATTTGTGCGTCACTTCTCTTTTGACGTCATATATAAAAAAAAAACTCTGTCAAGGCCGCAAAATTGGGAGATTTTTTTCCGTTTCAGTTTCGCTAGATCTTAAGCGGTAGTCTTCTGCATTTAGAGACCAGGGCTCGTATTCTTGAAACAGCTGCAACTCATATACCGGCCTGTAAAACCACTTCCGCTCGATAAGTCCGCTAAGTGTTATTCATGAAACTCCGGGAAAGACTTACCTGGGTGTCTCCGAGCTGTAAAGTTGGAGGACCCATCCCCCTCCTCTAAAACCGTCAATTTTGAATAAATCTTGTTAAAATATTGTTTGTAGATTTATGTCCCTCATGGACACACATTGGTGTCATTTAAGCACCAATGCATTGCGGACAAATACGAGATACCGCTCGCGAAAGATTTCAACCGATGCTCGATCATACCGGCTTGTGGTGAAAGCGTGCGAGCGTCTTCTTTAATGCATTACAGTGTCCGATTATTTTCAACTGTTTCCGTGGTCGAACGGTTCTCTCGTTCGGCTGATGCGTGATTGAGTTGAGTTCAAATCTCCATCTGCCCGTATTTTTTTTTTATTCTTTGGCATTTGTTTATTTTTGTTTATTTTCTTCATGTGCAAAAGAGTACGTTATAATAGCAAAATTGATTTAAAAAAATGTTTTAGGCTGCAATGGTTTTTTTAAAATCTTTGGTTAACATGATATTAGTTTATTGATAAAGTTTGTTAACTAAAACATGTAAACATTTGATTAAAAAATTAAATAAATAACCATGAAGAAGGATGCTTCCCGCTTTAAAAAACAAAGGTGAGAGAAAAAAAACAACCTAAAATGCGGTAGCAGCCACCTGCATGCAACTGAGATTAAAAACAAAAAAATGAAAAATAAATAAAAAAGGTCTCCCTGTGTTTTTATTTCATTCAGTTACAATACAATACAATACAATACAATACAATAACTTTATTAATCTCTAAAAGAGAAATTACATTGCTGAGCGTTTGTGTCCGTAATAATAACATACATAAAACATTCAAAATAAACATTTGTTCTTTGTCCTGAGAAAATATAGCACATTGGTTATCACATAAGAAAGTATATTAAAAATAAATTAACATGCATTCACCATCAACAATGCACAAAAGAAAGTTTGTTTGGGTAGCTGCTATTGACTTTGAAACTGACACGCTGGCTAAAAAGCTGCAACATTGTGTCCTTCAACGTCAAACTGTCGTTTAACTACCGCCCGGTATTTATTTTTACTGCCCAGTAATTATTTATTTTCCCCCGATATTCATGTGTGTCTAGCGGAAGGTCGGCAGCTACCAGTTGGTTATTTTTAGAATTGAAGATTCCCGATGCTTGCTCTTCTCTGCGCACGCGTTACCGGCGTTTTCGCCGGCGTGTCAGTTTCAAAGTCAATAGCAACAACCCAAACAAACTGAATGAAATAAAAACACGGGGAGATTTTATTTTTATTTTTTTTATAAACCTCAGTTGCATGCAGGTGTACACGGTATAGTACCTAGTAAACGCCCACCCCCCAGTTTCGACCAGTGGACTAGTAGACAAGGAAAATAAATAAAGATTATTCAGTCTGCTGTTATTGTTGTTTTTCAATTGTTTCCTTTCCTTAGACATGCTTCGGGGATTGGACAGAAAAAGGTTTCTGGAGTGGCTAGAGAATCGCAATACATGTTTTGACTGGGAGGAAAAAAAAGAAACGAAAGCTTCATCTTTGGTTTAAACATAAGTTTATTTCAACAAATGTTACAATCATGACATGTATACAAAAGACACAGGTAACAGCAACAAGCTAGAAGCTTATAGTGGTGTTCCTGCATGGATATTATAACGTAAGGCGGTAACGGCTGAACAATTTGTCTAAATAAACCAAATTGGAAATCCAAAGCATCATCATTATAATCATCCTCATCTCATTAATCATCCAAAATTATCATAACATAATAAACGTTGCATAATCATTATAAAGAAAGACAGTAAGAGGAAGGAAGGAGGGGAAGAAAAGGAATAAAAAGAAGAGGGATGGGTAGGAGTTGTGCAGAAATTAAAGTTGTTGTCCGGCTTGTGGAGCATTGATTCTGGTTTGCCAAAAGCGGCCTGAACGTTCAATGAACGAGTGTACTCTTGAAAAAATGTTCCTGTTCAAATATAGAGAATACTGTCTGTCTCCATTTAGAAGGTGGGGGAGGTGAATACTGTGGTTAGGGAGGGTATGTATGGTTTCTTGACGTGCTTCGCAATAATTTGGACAATCTAATAGGAAGTGTTTTACGGTTTCGGACGGAAATTCGCAGTCACAAGTTGCATCTGTAGCAACGTGTCGTCTCACTAGATCGTTATTAAGATCACTTATATATAGCCTGAGCTTACAGTGAATTGTTTGTGATATGCGATCTCCAGAATACCAATAACACGGCAGACTTAAATCGTTTTTTTACAAAAAGTGCTTGAGGGACTTACTAAGTTTTATGTAGTCTGGTAAAGAATTCCAGAGTTGTGTTGTAGATGGGAGAAATGCGTTTTTGTATAATTCAGTGTTAAACGATGGAACTTTCCTATCTAAAGGTCTGCGCTGGCGATATGGATTATTAGTTGATATTAATGGTGGCAATATCGCAAGTAAGTAGTTTGGCACCTTACGGTGTACAATCTTGTGAAATAATATCAATTTTTGACGTTTACGCCTCTCTTAAAAAGAAATAAAGCCTGACTCGTCGTACAGTTGTTGATGGCTTGTACCGCGGACTGCTCCAACAATGGTCTTCATCTTCAAAGCTTCATCTTTGGCGGGAAGTGATGTCTGAAGAGGTTGATTTTGTGTGTGTGTGTGTGTGTGTGTGTGTGTGTGTGTGTGTGTGTGTGTGTGTGTGTAAGAGAGAGAGAGAGAGAGAGAGAGAGAGAGAGAGAGAGAGAGGGGGGGGGGGAGTTTTGTGCAATAACGCATCCTTTGAACACTTCTATGACAAATGACCAAAATATCGTTTTTCTAGCTAAGAACCCGCTCCTGCCAAGGGTATAGTACCTTGTAAACGCCCACCCCCCACTTTTGGGCAAAACTGGTACATAGGGTGGGTGGGCGTATACAAGGTAGTTAACGGTAATATCATGTTAACCATCAATTTAAAAAAAAACCTCATTCTCGCCTAAAATTAATTTTTTAAATCAATTTTGATATTACAACGTACTCTTTTGCACACGAAGAAAATAAACAAAAACAAAAAAAATTAATGACAAAGAGTAAAACAACAAAAAAAAGTAAGGCCTGATGGCGATTCGAACTCGACTCAATCGCGCATCAGGCGAATTCGATAACCGTTCGGCTACGGAATCAGACACCAAATTCTCGCCACTGTAATGCATTATACAAGACGCAAGCACGCTTTCGCAACAGGCCGTTATGATCGAGCATCGGTTGAAATCTTTCGCGAGCAGAAGCTCGTATTTGACCGCAATGCATCGGTGCTTAAATGACACCAATGTGTGTCCATGAGGGGCATAAATCTACGAATAATATTTGAACAAGATTTATTCGAACTTGACGGTTTTAATGGACAGTGTTGGTGAAGTTACTGACAGGTAGCGACTTTACGGGAGGGGGAGGGGTCCTCTAACTTTACAGCTCGGAGACAACCCGGTAAGGACTTACCGGTGTTTCATAAATAACACTTAGCAGTTGACGGACTTATTGAGTTTTACAGGCCAGTATATGAGTTGCAGCTTTTTCAAGAATAAATCTTGTTCAAATATTGTTTGTAGAGAGGAGCAAGCATGAGGAATCTCCTATTCTAAAAATAACCAATTCTGGTAGCTGCCGACCTTCCGCCAAACACACATTAATACCGGGGGAAAATAAATAATTACTGGGCAGTAAAAATAAATACCGGGCGGTAGTTAAACGACAGTTTGACTTTAAATGACACAATTTTGCAGCCTTTTCAAGAATACGAGCCCTGAACGGGGGTCACCAAAAAAGAGGTGTTCCCGTATCCGAGGTCACGCTAAGCGAGGTTTTCTTAGTCATACAAAGAAGGCTTTAGGTCGGGACCAACACCCTGATTGATGTTATCAGAGGTGTGACCTTAAACGGTAGTGACGTTAACCGGGGAGTACTGTATGTGATGTGCTTAGTGTTTCTTATCGACTCAAAAGTGACTCGGTGTTTGATTTGATCTCCGCTAAGCCAGCAGTGTTAATCCGATGCTAGTGTCAGTATCTCAGGTGGCACACATGATTTTGATTGCGTATGTTTTATTTCTTTTCTCATTCTCTATGTGTCTCATGAAGACTACTATCAGCGTGTAGTGAAATGTTACGCGGTTTAGTGAATTGAGTACCACCCGTGTAATGGCAAATAAAGCGGACCAAGTGCATGCATACAGAACAGTTACATGAACAGAGACTACATTCTCTTTGTAGAGTGTGTGGCAGAAGATCTATTAAAAGGGATGAAGCCGCATCTGCCTCAATGAAATGTTGCTATCACACACGCGTTATCAAGCAGGTTCATGGATTGAACATTGAAGAAGATGTCGACACAACACATTCAAAAAGAATGTGCAGGAGCTGTTATAGACGGATGAAAAGAATCGAGGCAATGCCTTCATCGGAAAAAATGCAACACAATGCTCGGACCGATCTTGAATCCTCAAAGTTGATCTGGACTGAATTTAATGCAAACCTCAGTGTGTTAGGGTGTTCTGTGTGTTTTCACCATCAACAACTTGGTATAGCAAAACAAAACGTGACATTCATCAAAAGTTCGACTCGTACATGCGCTCATACCGTGTGCGTGGTTGATGATACTAACAGAAACTGTGTGTGTAACTGCCTCGGATATAATGTATTATGTTATCGCAAAACCGATGCGAGAATTCAATGCTTTGCCTCGGATACTTGAAATGTGACTGCAAACTTTCTGTGTTTTTGAAACAATTTATGCTCCATAATAACAGTATGCTTAACACTTACGCGGCCACGTCTAAGTGTGAGGTGTATCAGTATGTACCCAAACAGTGATTGATTCACTTTATATCTTTGTTTTGACAAGGACTATTTTGTAGCCAGCAAATCATACAGATCGCGCTTGTGTCAGTGACACAATAGGTGAGGTGGAGTATCAGCAGCAAGAGTACTCATTCTAGTGACATACTGTATAGGCCTGTCCGAACTGTGTTGTGTCTTTCTCCCTGCGCTGTTTACTGCCCGCACGGACAGCGCGCGCAGCCAAAACGGTGTAGTTTCAATGGAGTACAAGCCGCGACGCGTCAGCTTTACTGGCTGCATTCCCCACCCTCCTGCTGTCACCCCCTTCACCGCTCGAGCAATGTGGTAAGCTGAACTTGTTCTAGGCATGTTGAACTTAAAGTGTGTGTTATTTCCTTGATGTACGTACTGCGATGCGGTGTCGAGGAGTGATGGAACTTGACCGAATTTTCATAAACAATGAAAAACGCAATGCTTGGTTCGGTGCGTACCTTTATTCACATGCATCTTGACAAACACCTATACAGTCAATGCTATTAAAATGCATGTGCATGTAGGCCAGAGTGTGTACTTTCCAGTTACATGTATGTGTATTTTACTACGATGTGATGAACGCGCCGAGCACAAATAGTGAAACACAAAACGTATCATTCTTTATGGGTTTTGAGCGGGAGCGTATTTGCCAGGGACTTATCGCTGTCCACAGCTGTGTTATTTATGGAGGCAACTGGCTCTGCGGGAAAAGCTCTCTGCACTGGCGCGCTCAGTGCTGGCAGGCACAGAAACTCTGTGTCAGCTACGATGCAGCCGTGTCCGTCTTCCGCGGATGACTTTGGTTTTACGCGGGCTTTCTCGCAATCGTTTCGATTTGCCGAGTCTCTGGTGATTGCCTACCACATGTCGCAGCTCTTGGCTTGACCCGCACCTCAGAGTAGTGGTCCGCACCTCAGGGTAGTGGTCCTCAGCCTACATTTTTCCCGCTGCTTCATGCGCATGGTCCTGCTCCTTCGGCTAGCCAGTGGCTGGCTTCTGGGTTTCAGGCTGCTTCGTTCTCACTTTTAGTGCGGAAGAAGATAGGTTGGAGTGTCAAGTCTCAGGATCTGATTCAGACATTTTCGTTGCCAGGGGCTAGTTTTTCCGCTCCTCTGGAACTAGTCTCCTGGCTTCACAAATAGACCACAGGGAACGTGGGGTTTCGTGATGTTACAGGGGCTCACATCCATGAGAGATGGCATAGGACAAATGTCCTGGACAATGTAAAAGCGATAGGACATTTGTCCCGGAAAAAAATTAATAGGACCTTTTTTGTCTCGCAACAAAACGGACACTAACAGCATGGTTTTGTCTGCTTGGAGAGACACATCGTAGCAAATCAAACTACTGTAAATTGGAAAGTAGTGACAGTTTCCAGATCAAATGAAAGCATAATCGGACAATAACCCCTTTGTGACAAAAACAATAGGACATATGTCCTCTTGCATGACAAATGTATAGGACATTTGGAAAAAAATATCCGTGTATGTCCGATGTCCGACGTGGATGTGAGCCCCTGATGTTACTCCTCCCACTCCTCTCTGGAGGAGGTGGGACGGCATGGTCTAGAGTTATCTGCTTTTGCTGAGACTCTCCTCTGTGCTCTCATACGAGCCATCTTATCCTCCCTGGACTCTTTTTGGTTTAGGGAGGATGCCTCGGATAGGGCCATAGCCATGCTGCTGGCAGCTCTGGCTAGGGTCATCACCGAGCAGATGAGTTCGTCAGTGATGTTCTATGCCCGCACTGTCTTCACCAGGTGTTATCTCCTTCTTTTACAAGGGGTTTGATTTCAGACCGGTTACAGGAAGCAAGCGTCATTTTTTTTTTTTTTTTTGTGTGACAGGGGAGGCTACCGCTCCTTTCACAGCAGACTCTGCTCCCGAGTTCTTGGCCTTTAGGCCAAAAAAAAAAAAATTCTGTTTCTGGTAACATGGCTGAAAAAAATAGGGTCGGTAGGTCGGGATTTTTTATTTTTATTTTTAAAATTTTTTTTTTTTTACCCCAAATGTAGACCAATAAAACTAACTTTAAAAATCGCGCAAAGAGACTGGATTCACTATACATAGAGACAAGACACTCAACACATTTACAAATCGTCAGCGGACTTTCGTTTTCACACGTTTTTGTTGTTCATTTTCTCACCCTGTCTTTTACCACCCCCCCAAAAAAAAAATTGAGTTTGGAAAAAAAAAGTTTAGGGTCGGCGCCGAAATTTAGGGTCGGTCGGGTGACCAGAAACAGACATATTTTTTTTTTTGGCCTTAACATTATTGTGACTAGCATTGCCACGGCGTTAATGTCCTGCCTGCCCAAGCTTGCCACCAAGAAACTTCCCAAAAAACAGTAACTGTAAAGAAATCTGTCTAGCAAGCTTGAATTAAGTCCAATCACCACCAAATTTTGTGTACTAATTAAAAAATGGATGCCCAGTTCAGTCGTGCTATTTATAAGTTTGTCACGCGATTTGTTTTAGCAAAGGAGGGGTGAAAAGGGGATAATTTGTGTTTTTTTAACGTTTTTTTGTGTGTGTTTTCTTTTCCACTGCTTTTTGACTCACATGCGAAGCAAAAGTGAGTCTATGTACTCACCCGAGTCGTCCGTCCGTCCGGAAAACTTTAACGTTGGGTATTTCTTGGACACTATTCAGTCTATCAGTACCAAATTTGGCAAGATGGTGTATGATGACAAGGCCCCAAAAAGCATACATAGCATCTTGACCTTGCTTCAAGGTCAAGGTCGCAGGGGCCATAAATGTTGCCTAAAAACCAGCTATTTTTCACATTTTTCCCATTTTCTCTGAAGTTTTTGAGATTCAATACCTCACCTATATATGATATATAGGGCAAAGTAAGCCCCATCTTTTGATACCAGTTTGGTTTACCTTGCTTCAAGGTCAAGGTCACAGGAGCTCTTCAAAGTTGGATTGTATACATATTTTGAAGTGACCTTGACCCTGAACTATGGAAGATAACTGTTTCAAACTTAAAAATTATGTGGGGCACATGTAATGCTTTCATCATGAGACACATTTGGTCACATATGATCAAGGTCAAGGTCACTTTGACCCTTATGAAATGTGACCAAAATAAGGTGGTGAACCACTAAAAGTGACCATATCTTATGGTAGAAAGGGCCAATAAGCACCATTGTACTTCCTATGTCTTGAATTAACAGCTTTGTGTTGCATGACCTTGGATGACCTTGACCTTGGGTCAAGGTCACATGTATTTTGGTAGGAAAAATGTGTAAAGCAGTTCTTAGTGTATGATGTCATTGCTAGGTTTAGTTATTTGACCTTCAAGGTCATGTAAAGGTCAAGGTCAAGCATGTGAGTCGTATGGGCTTTGCCCTTCTTGTTTAAAAGTTATTTTTGAGTCACTTGAGAAAAAGTGACTCTATGTAATCGGTCAGTGTTAGTCTGTCCGGCCGGCCGGCCGTCCGTAGACACCACCTTAACGTTGGACTTTTCTCGGAAACTATCAAAGCGATCGGGCTCATATTTTGTTTAGTCGTGACCTCCAATGACCTCTACACTTTAACGATGGTTTCGTTGACCTTTGACCTTTTTCAAGGTCACAGGTCAGCGTCAAAGGAAAAATTAGACATTTTATATCTTTGACAAAGTTCATCGGATGTGATTGAAACTTTGTAGGATTATTCTTTACATCAAAGTATTTACATCTGTAGCCTTTTACGAACGTTATCAGAAAAACAAGGGAGATAACTAGCCTTTTCTGTTCGGCAACACACAACTTAACGTTGGGCTTTTCTCGGAAACTATAAAAGTGACCGGGCTCAAATTTTATGTGAACGTGACTCATTGTGTTGTGAATAGCAATTTCTTCCTGTCCATCTGATGCCTCATATAATATTCAGAACTGCGAAAGTGACTCGATCGAGCGTTTGCTCTTCTTGTTTAACAGAAAGTATTATAAATAATGTTATAACCAAACAAGGTGTAAAACCTATGAATTAGCTGAAATATTAACATTGTACACAGAAATAAGGAGACAGTACAAAGAAAAAAACAAGCAAATCACGCATTCACTCACAGCATCCTGACTCAAATGAAACAAAACTGTGCATGTGACTTTCTTTCTTTATTTGATGTTTAACGTCGTTTTCAACCATTCAAGGTTATATCGCAACGGGGAAAGGGGGGAGATGGTTTAGGGGAAAGGGGGGAGATGGGATAGAGCCACTTGTTAATTGTTTCTTGTTCACAAAAGCACTAATCAAAAAATTGCTCCAGGGGCTTGCAACATACAGTAGAACTCCCCCTTAGCGACCCCCCTGTTTACGACCACCCCCTTTTTACGACCGATTTTGCTACCACGGATGCATTCTACTATACAGCCTGTTCCAAAAGAAACGCAACCAACCTGTTGGCAAAATCAAAGTGCAAAATCTATTTTGCAAATAATATTTCATGAAGTTACATACGTGACGACATAGGGACAACTCAAACACACGACACACAACAAATTAGACAGCTGTCTGCCGAGGGTTTTTAATTGGTCACCAGTTACTGGTTTTTGGCTCACGTAAGTGTAGCCTATGCGATCGTAACTTTGTCTGTCTGTGCGTGCGTGCGTGTGTGTGTGTGTGTGTTTATGCGTGTGTATGTCTGTGGTAGAAACTCTAACATTTGAAGACGTCACATTACATTAGACGTCACGCGAAGGAAGTACTGAAAGTCTCGGTCATTATTATTTTGAGCGGGCCGAAACTAGTGTACATGCAGACAGACAGATCTAGATCTAGTGTCTCGCTTTCTTGCACAGTTTCACCTATTCTCTTTCTCTGTGTGTGTGTGTGTGTGTGTGTGTGTGTGTGTGTGTGTGTGTGTGTGTGTGTGTGTGTGTGTGTGTGTGTGTGTGTGTGTGTGTATGTGTGACGGAGTGATTGAGTTTGTGTTACTGTTTGTCGATTTCTTACGTGAGCCTTGATGGCTTCGCCTCTTGTTAATTGGTCACCTCTAATGTGGAGAGGGTGAAATTGACATCGCACGTGAACAGTGCCCATGTGTTTGTGAATGGATCAAGTTTCAACTGAGCTGGCAATACAGTAGAAAATAGCAGTGACTTCTTCAGCTGGACTGACGGCAGAATGCCTCGTTTGTCTAAAAATGAAAAAGAGCGTGCTATTGGCATGCTTGCCGCTGGCCAAACGGCCCAAGCAGTCAGTCAGGTCATGAATGTTCACAAATCCACCATTTCTCGTCTAGTCATTCGGTTGAGGGTGACAGGTAGCACAGATGATACTCCCAGGTCAGGACGGCCTTCCGCCCTCACTGCTCGACAAGAACGCTTCATTGTGCGAAGTTACCGCCAAAATCCCTTCCAAAGTGCAACATGTTGTGATTTGGAAATGTACCAAAATTGAAATATGTAACTTCATGAAATATTATTTGCGAAATAAATTTTGCACTTTGATTTTGGAAACAGGTTGGTTGCGTTTCTTTTGGAACAGGCTGTATAATGAACCCCCAGTGAACGACTCACCCCAAAACGCGACTTACGACCGAGCTTTTGGGGATGAATTACGACTTTCGCGCATTTGTAGTCGTGCAGACTAAAACAATACATGGTGGCTCTTGCTCCTCAAACTATCGCGAGACAAAAAAAACACTAAATCTCGCGCACGATAGAATCCGCGGCAACTTCCTTAGGAGTCGGGAAGAAGCAAATCCTGTGTATAGTCGAGGATAATGACCCAAAACGCGACTTACGACCGAGCTTTTTGGGATGATTTACGACTTTTGCGCATATTTCGAGCAGACGAAAACACAACATGGTGGCTCTCGCTCCTCCAACTATCGCGAGAAGAAATAAAAACGAAATCTCGCGCGCGTGAGAACCTGATACATCCGGGTTTTTTCTGCACGCTATCTTGTCACGACGACTGTCTTGTTGACAAACGAAGATTTGCGAAAGAAAAAGAAAAGCGCCGACTCTTGAGTAGAGAGCTAATAAAGTAATCGCTAATCGAGCGAAGTGGCAATCCTGTGCGAACTTCGAAGACCTCAACGATCGTGGTCAAGTTTAGCGATGCAAGGCGACGAATCATTCATATGAGCGGAAAGATGATTCGGGAGAAAAGTCGTTATGACAGTACATACACTGCAACCAAATTCATGACTGACCGGCCAAAAACTCAAACCCCCCTTCTAAGACCCCCCCTTTTTACGACCTAATTTTCAAGGTTTTTCCAAAGTCGTAAACAGGGGGTTCTACTGTAGTACAATATAATTATGACCTTACTGGGAGAGTGCAAGTTTCCAGTACAAATGACTTAACATTTCTTACATACTGCTTGACTAAAATATTTACAAACATTGACTATATTCTATACAAGAAACACTTAACAAGGGTAAAAGGAGAAACGGAACCGTTAGTCGCCTCTTACGACATGCTGGGTAGCATCGGGTAAATTCTTTCTCGTCCCAACCAATATGGGACTCCCCCTAACCCGCGGGGGGTAAAAAAACTGTGACACTAACCAAATGATGTCTAGGTAATCCATATTGAATATAAGTCACATTTTCACAACAAAGTACCAACTGTACACCTATGAACATTTCCAAAAGGATTAGGAGGCTCCTGCCATCCATTGTTATCAGTGCTGCCACGCCCCCTTGCACCTACACGATTCCGAGATACATGTACGTCTAGCAGTACCACCCCTACCACGTGTACTTTGCCGACTCGTACTAGCAACAACAGGACTGTTTCTTCCTCAATATCACTGCTATTATCGCTTTCTTGAGGCGAAAACGACACGTCGGAATCATGATCTACAGGATCCTCAAGATCCAACATCCGGAGAATCTCCTCCCGTGACAAGGCTCGCCTTCGATTCATTTTTTTTGTTCGAAAAAACCACGCAAATCTGCACTAATTTGATCAAGGCGGAAGAGAAAACCACGTGTACCAAGGGAAACAACTCAATTTATTGCAATCTTCAAAAACCGGGAAGCAATCACGAGTCTTGTACCTTGTATGACTGTTACTGAAAAATGCACATCCCGTCCATGGGCGTGTCAGCGCTGCTACTGATTTATTCACCTCCCGTCGCGAAAGTGTTAAGTCAACACCGGTGTATTGTGGATTTCTGTTTGTGATGGGGTCTGGTGGTTTCCGATTGTCTGTATGTTCATGGAAACCTTTTTATAGGGCTTTTTATAGGGCTAAGAAATTGGCCCTAACATTTTCAATCCTGTTTGATTGCACTTCGCCTCCCGAGGTGATCGTAGTGTTTCTGCACTCGGTTACATCTGGGGCTTGCGAGCAGGGATGGGACTCGGCATGATATGTTCAGGTAATGGCATAATATGACCATTGAACATTTTTGTGCTGTTCACATTCTGCGAACTTGGGATGGACAGTGGTCCCCCGGTTCGGAACTTCGGGACGAAGTTCATTCAAACGGGGGCGATTGTGACAGGGGAGGCTACCGCTCCTTTCACAACAGACTCTGCACCCGAGTTGTTGGCCTTTAAGTCAACACCGGTGGATTGTGGAATTCTGTTTGTGATGGGGTCTGGTGGTTTCCGATTGTCTGTATGTTGAAGGAAACCTTCGGGTTTGCATAACAGTTTTTATAGGGCTAAGAAATTAGCCCTAACATTTTCAATCCTGTTTGATTGTACTTCGCCTCCCGAGGGGATCGTAGTGTTTCGGCACTCGGTTACATCATTGTGACAGGGGAGGCTACCGCTCCTTTCACAGCAGACTCTGCACCCGAGTTGTTGGGTTTTAAGTCAACACCGGTGGATTGTGGAACTCTGTTTGTGATGGGGTCTGGTGGTTTCCGATTGTCTGTATGTTCATGGAAACCTTCGGGTTTGCATAACAGGTTTTATAGGGGTAAGAAATTAGCCCTAACATTTTCAATCCTGTTTGATTGCACTTCGCCTCCCGAAGTGATCGTAATGTTTCGGCACTCGGTTACATCTGGCGCTTGCGAGCAGGGATGGGACTCGGCATGATATGTTCAGGTAATGGCATAATATGACCACTGAACATTTTTGTGCTGTTCCCATTCTGCGAACTTGGGATGGACAGTGGTCCCCCGGTTCGGAACTTCGGGACGGAGTTCATTCAAACGGGGGCGATTGTGACAGGGGAGGCTACCGCTCCTTTCACAGCAGTCTCTGCACCCGATTTGTTGGCCTATAAGTCAACACCGGTGTATTGTGGAATTCTGTTTGTGATGGGGTCTGGTGGTTTCCGATTGTCTGTATGTTCAACGGAAACCTTCGGGTTTGCATAACAGTTTTTATAGGGCTAAGAAATTGGCCCTAACATTTTCAATCCTGTTTGATTGCACTTCGCCTCCCGAGGTGATCGTAGTGTTTCGGCACTCGGTTACATCGTTAAAGCCTACTCAGAAGCTTCAGTCTTGCCCTTCCTTCATGGATAAGTAGCAGCGCATTGATGCGCTCCCGGTCACAAAGTGGGTTTTTTGTTCAGTGTCTCCTACCTCTCCTCTCCGGAGGAGGTGGGATGGCATGGTCTAGAGGTATCAGCTTTGGCTGAGATTTTCCTCTGTGCTCTCACACGAGCCTTCCTTATGCGTTCCTGCAGACAGGGAGTGGCTCTGTTTCTGGAGAGCTATTCGTCTCTGGACAACCTCGGGGACTGGTTGATCTTTTATCAGTCAATCAGCTTGCCAGCTGCACTTTCAGATGGTGTTGAACCAGGGTTTTTGCCTGGCGTTCTCAGTAAACCAGGCAAAATCCGAGCTGTCCCCATCCCAGGTTTTTTACCTGGGCTTGCCGTTCGACACTGTCTCTTGGAAGGTTCGTCCTTCACAGGAGAGAATAGAGAGGCTTTAGGTTCTTATCACTGCCAGACTGGCATGAAAGCAGACCTCTGCGAGGTCCTCAGCCTTGATCCTCGGTCAGGCCGAATCGATGGCTATGCTGGCCCTCTAGTCTTTACTCAAGTCTCTTTGGGACTCGGCCTCACAGGTCTGGGACAAGTGGGTCCTCCTCCAGGGTGGGTTCCTGCACGCGAGTAGGTGGCTGGAATCCAATTGGATCGCTCAGGGCGTTTTTCCCTAGCTTTGTTCCCCCCGGGACTTAGACCGCTTCATGGATGCGTCTCTGTCTGGATGGGAGCCTACATTGGCAATTGCAGTCTTGAGGCTGTGGATGTAGACTCAACTCCTTGGGCATCTCTATTGCCTGGAGTTAGGGGCAGTAGCTCTCAGTCTACTAGCCTTTCTTTTTGGCTATATACAGGCATGTCCGGTTGCATACGGACAATACTTCTGTTGCTTCCTATGTTAACTAGCAGGGAGGAGCAAGTCCTCACTCCCTGTCAGACAGAGTTTACGGGATTCTGATTTGGTTTCTTTCACACTAAATTAATTTCTCAGGGTAATTTCTCCCCGGCCGGCTCTATAATCTGGCTGACTCGCTCAGCAGGACCTCTCAGGACTCGTGGGCCATCTGCATACGGGGCTGGAGGTTGTGCTGTTTGTGTTACAGATCGTGGGTTTTGACTCTGGTCTTGGTGCATGAAGCACATAGGTCCTCCACTTTCTCTGTGTATGCCCCTCATGGGCCTCCTTGGCCAATTGGCGTATAGAGTGGGGGTGCAGCTCCTTAGCGCCCCTCTCTCAAGCCAGGTGGTTAATCACCTCTGTTTCTTTTTGGCTCTGGGCAGCTTGGCCTCTTCTTGGAGGTTCCGGCGTTCTCGGCTATCTCAGCGATTTTGGAACAAATAGGCCTCTTTTCTGATGTTCATGGCGCTCTTGTTTTAAGAGGTTTAGAGGCGTCCCCTTGTTTAACGCGTAGGACTTTGTTCTTCTTACTCTGGGCCTCAGCCCCGAAGGGCAGGGAGGCACATGCGTTTTGGGGGTTTACCGGAGGATGTAGCCTTGGAGCTTTTAGTTCCGTTTTTTCACGGTTTTTCGGCCAGATTTCCTTGAATCAGAAACCTGGTCAATCTCCTCTGGTGTTTTATTCCCTCCTCTCGGGAGGATTCTCGCTCCGGGCAATTTGGATTTTCTAACTGTCTGGTTAGAGTTTTAAAATCCTTTTTTGATTTGCGCTCAGTCATTTGGAACTAAGAGCTAAAAGCTCATGTTCTTATCTCTTTACACTGTAGGTGAAAGAGTCTTCTTAATTGACTCTCACAAGAGGTGTTGCTACTTTCATAGGACAGTCCTATGAGTGGTGGCTGTTTGAACACAAGGGGGGGGGGGGGGGGCGTTCAGTCCTCCCTCTGTTCCGTTACAGGAGTCCAGAGCCTGGGGTTCTTCTCTCGCTGGTGGTGTTCCTGTCGACTATGCGAAGTTTTGCCAACAGCTCTTTGGAGGTTTGATGACGTGTTCATTAATTTTTTTAACCTCCTGGACATCTCCTGCTCTTAACTTGATGGGGCAATTTCCTTGCCCTCGTTAGTTTCTGCAGGACAGGTTCTTTCAAGGACATAAGTAAGTTCCCTCCACCTTTAGGAGGAATCTGTATTTATGAGAATTAGAGTAAGAATATGTAATTTAATGGAAAATTTCTTAGTAAATTTTCATTTGATTAATATACTTACCCAATTCTCATAGTTAATACCCTCCCATCCATCCCCGCAACCTTATATCCTTGGGGTGTTTGAGCAGTCTCGAATGATTATTCCGGATGCTGGCGCTCACGTGGTGCGCAGGGTGTTATGGGTAACCGAGCAAGGTCAGTACATAGCAACGGCTATGGCGTCTCTTTTTAGCTTGGTTACCACCCTTCTAAGGGCAGGTAATTTGAGTGGTTTTTCGACATCTAGCATGTGAGACTGAAGTCAATGCATTTATGAGAATTGGGTAAGTATATTAATCAAATGAAATTTTCCATTTGTGGTCGGCTGGGCGTTAAGCAAACAAACAAACAAAAGCTGTCATCTGCATTCTTAGTGTTACGGTTTCTGGTGTGTGCACCTGCAGGGGAAAAATTGGTGTTGATTTGGAACATAGAAATGTGAACTTTGCTGGTTTTTGTAGTTGTGGTAAGCAGATTTTTGTCTCACATGCGAAGCAAAAGTGAGTCTATGTACTCACCCGAGTCGTCCGTCCGTCCGTCCGTCCACCCCGTCCGGCCGTCCGGCCGTCCGGAAAACTTTAACGTTGATATTTCTTGGACACTATTCAGTCTATCAGTACCAAATTTGGCAAGATGGTGTATGATGACAAGGCCCCAAAAAAACATACATAGCATCTTGACCTTGCGTCAAGGTCGCAGGGGCCATAAATGTTGTCTAAAAAAACAGCTATTTTTCACATTTTTCCCATTTTCTCTGAAGTTTTTGAGATTTAATACCTCACCTATATATGATATATAGGGCAAAGTAAGCCCCATCTTTTGATACCAGTTTGGTTTACCTTGCTTCAAGGTCAAGGTCACAGGAGCTCTTCAAAGTTGGATTGTATACATATTTTGAAGTGACCTTGACCCTGAACTATGGAAGATAATTGTTTCAAACTTAAAAATTATGTGGGGCACATGTTATGCTTTCATCATGAGACACATTTGGTCACATATGGTCAAGGTCACTTTGACCCTTATGAAATGTGACCAAAATAAGGTAGTGAACCACTAAAAGTGACCATATCTCATGGTAGAAAGAGCCAATAAGCACCATTGTACTTCCTATGTCTTGAATTTACAGCTTTGTGTTGCATGACCTTGGATGACCTTGACCTTGGGTCAAGGTCACATGTATTTTGGTAGGAAAAATGTGTAAAGCAGTTCTTTGTGTATGATGTCATTGCTAGGTTTAGCTGAAGGTCAAGGTCATGTCAAGGTCAAGGTCAAGCATGTGAGTCGTATGGGCTTTGCCCTTCTTGTTATATTTTACTTTGAAAAACAGGAATGAAAACTGACTGGCACCATACAGTGTACTGTATGTCCACCACTTGACAAGAGTTCAGGAAAGAAAACTGATGTTTGTGTGTGTGAGTGTGTGTGTGCGTGCCAACTCTTAATTTGAATCTATTGTGGACTCTCAAAGTTTAGTGATATCAAGATACAAGATACAAGATACAAGATACAAGATATTTATTCACCAATTTTGCAAAAGGATTTCATCTTGGCACGGCACGGTAAAAATAAAAAATCAATTAAAAAGTCAAAAATAGCAGCAGAAAATTCAGACTTTCATTTAATCAGAACTGTTGTGTTTAGGCTATCAGGCTTTTTCATGCTTTTTTGTTGTTGCTTTTTACGTTTAGTCAAGTTTTTACTAAATGTTTTAATGTTGACCGGGAATCGAGATGAGGGTTGTGTGTGTGTGTGTGTACAGCGATTCAGAGCAAAGTACTGGACCGATCTTCTTGAAATTTCACATGAGAGTTCCTGGGTATGATATCCCCACACATTTTTTTTTGTTTTTTGATAGCTGTCTGATAACGTCATATCCGGCTTTTTGTGAAAGTTGAGGCGGCATTTTGGTTAGATAGTCTTCGACAAAGCCCGGACTTTGGTATTGCATTTCAGCTTGGAGGCTTAAAAACTAATGAATGAGTTTTCTCATTAAAGTTGTCATTAAAATCAATTTTTCGCAAACAGATTTAAAATTGATTGCATCGTATTCTTCATCAAATTCTGAATCTAAAAATGTATACATATGTCATGTTTACTCTTAAATGTGATCACAATTAAAAAAAATAGATTAATTAGTACTATGATTAAAATGTAAGAAATCGATCCAAAAATGATTTCATCTTATTCTTTATCATTTCCTAATTCCCAAAACATTTAGATATATGTTGTATTTAAAACAAGCTCAGAAAATTAAACAGAATACAGAAAAAGCGTGCTTTCCTGCTGAGCCCAATACGCTACCGCGCTATTCTGGCTAGTCAATTATACTGCGTTTTGCAGACTAGAAGCAAGAATACACGTACATTGTATAGATGAAACAAAAACAAAAAATGGGTTAAATATGAAATAAGTCTTTACAGCCAGATTGAGTCTGCTTTGCAGTGAACGCTAATTGTATCATCCGCATCGTGCTTTGCAGTGAGAGTGGAGCGCTCTGAAGACAGACGCAGCATGGACGTGTTCTGGGAGAGTAGCCTCCCTGCCCACGAGTGCGCATACAACAAGGACGTGGAGATCTACACGGTGGAGGTGGTGAAAAAGGCAGAGAGCTCCGCTCAGACGCCACCCTCCCCAAGTAAATACAGTGGAACACCGCTTTGAAGACCCTCCTTTCTCAAATGTTGTGTTCATAGCATCTGTAAATGTACCTCCATTTTAAGACTCCCTCCCTTTTAAGACCCCATTTTGTCAGATGTTCGAAGGTCGGAAGAGGGAGGGGGGGGGGGGGGCACTGTAGCAGCTGCAGTCTCTGAATGTATGGGTGAATGTTTTGTTTGTGTGTACGACAAGATGTCAATTGTTGTTGTAAAACTGGTAAATAAAAGTATGGGGAGGGCAAAAGCAAGCAGCTCTATCCCATCTCCCCCCTTCCCTCCGTCGCGATATAACCTTGAATGGTTGAAAACGACGTTAAACACCAAATAAAGAAAGAAAGAAAAGCAAGCAGAGCTTCTCCCCCCCCCCCCCCCCCCTCCCCGCCAAGGACATTGCAGAACAATGTAAAATTAGGAAGAGTTTTGGTAAAGATTAAAGAATAAACATGTTTGTGTGTGTATCAGGAGGGATATGCTCTGTCTCTCCATCTCTCTTGTGAACCCTCCACCCCCCCGCCCCACACTCACAAACACAAACACTCACATATTATATATACACACAGGACTCGCAGTGTCACTAGTGGCTTTCTGTTCAAAATGGAAATACGTTTCACACCAAACAAACCAGTCAAAATAAGCTTGTTTGAAACTGCACATTAGTGAAAATGTAGAAATGACAGACTTGTTCATTGTGAAAGTATTATGAATATACAGTGGAACCTGTCTCTGACCACCACCCAAGGGACAGATGAAAAGTGGGTTGCTGGACAGGTGAAAAGTAGGTTGTTAGACAGATGAAAAGTAGGTTGCTGGACAGGTGAAAAGTAGGTTGTTAGACAGGTGAAAAGTGGGTTGTTAGACAGGTGAAAAGTGGGTTGTTAGACAGGTGAAAAGTGGGTTGTTAGACAGGTGAAAAGTGGGTTGTTAGACAGGTGAAAAGTGGGTTGTTACAGGTGAAAAGTGGGTTGTTAGACTGGTGAAAAGTGGGTTGTTAGACAGGTGAAAAGTGGGTTGTTAGACAGGTGAAAAGTAGGTTGTTAGACAGGTGAAAAGTGGGTTGTTAGACAGATGAAAAGTAGGTTGTTGGACAGGTGAAAAGTGGGTTGTTAGACAGGTAAAAAGTGGGTTGTTACACAGGTCAGGTGAAAAGTGGGTTGTTAGACAGGTCAGGTGAAAAGTGGGTTGTTAGACTGGTGAAAAGTGGGTTGTTAGACAGGTGAAAAGTGGGTTGTTAGACAGATGAAAAGTGGGTTGTTAGACAGATGAAAAGTGGATTGTTAGACAGATGAAAAGTGGGTTGTTAGACAGGTGAAAAGTGCACGGCTGTCCATTTCCCCCTGAACTCTCCCCTTTAGTTCCACACACTGCCTGCTTCACCCCTCCCTGCCCTGACCCAGTTTCTGGCATTCCAGACTGGCCTGCACTATCTGGCCCCCGTGGGAAAACGAGAGCCCTCTTTATCTTTACAGGAGGCTGGCAGGGAGATGCCACTAATTACCACAAACATGCGAGTACTTACCTTGTGTAAGTTGAAGCTTGTTTCGGATTTGGCCGATACACGTTACAGGAACGTTTATGTCAAGTAATAGAAGAACGCGCATGCGCAAGCTCACTCTTCAGAACATTTATAATACATACAACATGTACACTAATTAATTATTCTCCGTCAAGAGAACTAGACTATAACGTAACCCAAGGGCTGGGATTATGATTCCACAGGATTAGGGTGGGACTTGACATAAACGTTCCTGTAACATGTATCGGCCAAATCCGAAACAAGCTTCAACTTACACAAGGTAAGTACTCGCATGTTTGTGGTAATTTAGCCTCAACATGCCAGGACGTTTACGTCAAGGAATGTTTAGAGATATGTGTACATGTTTATCACCACTGTAACCTTCCAAACTGTCAAGTATATTCTTTGACTAAAGCACTCACCTCAATCTCTCTTGAGAAAAAAGTCCAGTAAGACTTGACCCATGTTAACCGAAGGTGTCTTTTTATAAAAACGGGCAAAGGTGGACTCCGACGACCATCCGGCAGCTTTCATTATGACATCAATTGGCGTGCCCCTGGCAGCCGCTGCCGACGTACTTGCAGATCTGGTGCTGTGAGCCGTGAACAAAGAGATATCCACACCTGCTCTCCACCGAGCCAGTGTATCTTTGGAAATAGGTCCATGAGGCTTTTGATAACTTACGAACAGTTTATCTGTGTCTCTCAAGTCCTTTGTACGACGTAAATATTCTATGAGCGTTGCAATTACACACAGGTTAGGATTTTTGTCAAACGACAATAACTCAATTTGAGCTACATGTTTTCCTTTCTTTGATTGTTTCATCACTGAGTTTATATTCCGTTTCCGTTTGTATGGCCATGTTGGGTTTGATGCGTGCATGCCTGGTTTTCTCCTGTAGATGGGTGTCGGCACAGAAGGTCTGCCCGCTGTCCTCAGCCAACATGCTCCGTCTTCATGGCAGCTCAAATTTTTTATCGAGGTTCTCTCCTCTAGATCCGCCGTGTTTCGCCTTGGGGCTTGCGCTGCCTAGTTGATAGGGTCACCTCGTAGAGGATGTGGTCATAGACCACGCACGGTCGGTCTTGGGATAGGGAAACGTTATGCTAGTCCGGAGGGATTACGCCACAATGGCCACCTCGCGAAGACCCAGGGTCCTAGACTAGGGAGGTCCAAGGGGGAGCACCGGAAGGGCTACCCCTCTACCCGCACCTCCAACACAATCCCTTCCCCTGGTAGCTTCATCCCCAAGGAGGAAACAGAGCTACCTGCAACACCCCACTGAGTTTATATGAAACACACACTTGTAGCCTGTAAGTTTCATCGACGGCAAATAAAGGGAGTGAATTGTCTGACACCTTTGTCCGGATAGGATTGTGATCAATGTAGCTAACTTGCTTGATAATTCTTTTAAAATCAATTTTCCCAATGGGATAATATTCTCTAGATAAGAGAGAACTGTGTCTACGTCCCACGTAGCAGAGTACTTAGGGAAAGATGGTCTCAATTCAAAAATCCCCTTTACAAACCGCTTAACCAATCTGTGTTCACCAAAAATGCCACAGTCTGCTTCTTCAAGGTAGCCTGAAAGCGCTGATCTCGCAACACAGATACTACTATAACTCTGTCCAGCAGCAAACAATGTTCCCAGGAAATTTACTGTATCGATTACAGAAGGGTGAACCGGATCAATGCCTCTTTTACTCGCATACATTTTCCACTTTTTGATGTATACGGCATACAGTTTAGCTGTCCCTGTTCTCCAGGATGCGCAGACCACTGAGGCTGCTTGCTGCGAAAGTCCTCTGCTTCTGAGCCTACCCCTGATACTTTGCGAATAGGAATTTGCAGTGTTTTTCTGAGCCGATGCTCCATGTTTGGGTTTGCAGGCATGTGAAGTAGATTGTCCCTTGCTGACACAAGAACTGGCTGCTCTATCAACAGACTCCCTAACCGAGGGAACCAGGGCTGGCTTGGCCAGTATGAAACCACTATCACACCTTGTGCTTTGTCCTTGTTTATCTTTTGTCGTACCCTGGGCAGTAAACAACAAGTCGCGTAAGGCGAAAATACAATATTTAGTCAAGTAGCTGTCGAACTCACAGAATGAAACGCAATGCCATTTTACTCGTAGCATCGTCAGGCCACCGCTCATGGCAAAGGCAGTGAAATTGACAAGAAGAGCGGGGTAGTAGTTGCGCTAAGAAGGATAGCACGCTTTTCTGTACCTCTCTTTGTTTTAACTTTCTGAGCGTGTTTTTAATCCAAACATATCATATCTATATGTTTTTGGAATCAGGAACCGACAAGGAATAAGATGAAAGTGTTTTTAAATTGATTTGGACAATTTAATTTTGATAATAATTTTTATATATTTAATTTTCAGAGCTTGTTTTTAATCCGAATATAACATATTCATATGTTTTTGGAATCAGCAAATGATGGAGAATAAGATAAACGTAAATTTGGATCGTTTTATAAATTTTTATTTTTTTTTACAATTTTCAGATTTTTAATGACAAAAGTCATTAATTAATTTTTAAGCCACCAAGCTGAAATGCAATACCGAACCCCGGGCTTCGTCGAAGATTACTTGACCAAAATTTCAACCAATTTGGTTGAAAAATGAGGGCGTGACAGTGCCGCCTCAACTTTCACGAAAAGCCGGATATGACGTCATCAAAGACATTTATCAAAAAAATGAAAAAAATGTTCGGGGATTTCATACCCAGGAACTCTCATGTCAAATTTCATAAAGATCGGTCCAGTAGTTTAGTCTGAATCGCTCTACACACACACACACACACACACACACACACGCACGCACGCACGCACATACACCACGACCCTCGTTTCGATTCCCCCTAGATGTTAAAATATTTAGTCAAAACCTGACTAAATATAAAAAGGTGGAAAAGCATACAATGGCAAACCATACCAGGACATGCTAAGTGCATTGACACTAACCGCTTCTGGATCCGGCCGATATGCTACATATCTGGGGTACTGACGATTAATTCGGGAAGCAAACAAATATATCTCTGGCTCAAACTCAAGTATTTGAAGAGCGTGGGAGAGTTAATTCGAATTTAACTTCCACTCAGCATCTAAATTCAGTTTTCTAGATTCTTCATCAGCTTCGACATTCTCTACACCAGGTATGTACGCAGTTGTCACCCAAATGTCTCTATCGACACAGAAGTTCTAGATTTCCTTCGTCACAGCATTACACTGAGCCGAGTGATTAGTTTCCATGTTAGCTATGCATGCCACATCTGTGGTATTATCGAGCATAAGTCGAATGTGAATACCGGTATACCCCCCTTGTCACTCGCGAAAGCCTTTAGAGCAAACAATGCAGCTTGCAGTTCTAACACATTAATGTGTATCTGTTTTTCTGTCTGTGTCCAGTGCCCACCTGTTCTGCCCTCAGTACAAGAACAACCCCATCCTGTTAGAGACGCATCTGAATTGATAACAAATTCTGGCTCTCCTGGTGAAACAATCAACCGGGCTATCAGCTACTAGAATGTTATCTCTCCACCATACCATGTCCCGTTTGGCTTCCTCTGAGAAAATCATTTCAGCATCATAGTTTCCATGGTTCTGTTTTAATGCCACAATTTTTGTCATTTTCCATGTTTCTGTACCACAGAGCCCCATATTTCACTCCTTGAAAACTAGCCACTGCCATGCCAATCAATTTAGCAAGCTCTCTAATCTTTGATCTCCCTTTGTCCAGTAGACTATTGGCTAATACCACAATCCTGTCCTTCCTTTCTTGAGTCAGCCTCACTGTCATTGTCTCTGAGTTGATTTCAAACCCTAGATACATAATTTGGTGGGAAGGTGGGATAGATGACAAACCCCAGTTTTTGAAACAAATCAATTGATGCTTTAACATTTCTGATGCACTCTATCTCAGAATCACCGATCAACAAAGTGTCGACTATAAAGATGGTGGAGATAAAAAACGCTCGCGCTGGACCCGAGTACTCTTCAGACTGGCTCGCTCCTCCAGTATGAAAGTTTTTGTCTTGTGCACGTGGGTTTAAAAAAATAAAAAAAATAAAAAATGTATTTATTTATTTTACACATTATTATTAAAAAAATTATTAGAGTAAAATAAAACATTAAAACGTTCATAATAAACAATAGTAAACAAGAATTTATAAAAAAAAAAAAATCAGATCGCCCATGCCGGGAATCGAACCCGGATCACTTTGGCCATAGTCGGACGCGCTTTCCACCAAGCCACCAACTCTGACAATTTTTGCCAGTGAACTCAAATGCCTAGAGTGCTAACGTTGCTCGTTCATAAAATTAGGTCGCGCAGTGGCACACGCACGCACGCACGCAAAGCCTGGTGTCGCTGGCTGGGCGGTTCTATTAGCCGAACGGCTGTTCTATCCCACCGCGAATTGCGCCCACCGCCAAGAGTCGTTTTTGTGGATTATTTCGCATTTAGGTCCCAGGTAACATTATGAAGTTTTAATACGATCAATCGGACCTATTATCAAGTTATTGTATCAACTTTTGAAAGAACTACGCCCAGTAGTTTCCCAGCAATAAGTCGAGACAGACACACACACACACACACACACAATTAAAGTCTGCTGGACCCTCCTACTGCTTACTCGGGAATAAACCCTAAGCTATGAAGGTGGGCCATCACAGGTTTGAGAATCTTGGTAAACAGACGTGGGCAACACGCCAATCCATTAGGAAAAACCCCTAAACTTATACAACTTCCCCTTCCAGAAAAATTTCAGGTACTCTTGTGATTTTTCATTCACATGAACTGAGAAATAAGCCTCTTTTAAATCCAAAGAAGCAAACCAACAGCACTCTGTCACCAGCGCTAAAGCATGACGTAATGTTTCCATTTTTAAATGATGATACTCAACTGTCTTATTCAAGTTCTTGAGGTTAAGGATAAGTCTAAGCTTATTGTCTTTCTTCGGTCTCACAAAAATAGGTGCGATGTATTCACCCATACTATGACTGCATTCAACAAATACTCCTTTCCTTATCAGCTCTTCTACTTCTGCATCAATGGCCATTGTCTGTTCTTGTGAAAACTTAGGTTGAAAAATCTCACCACTATGCACAGGCACTTCTGTAAAATCAATGTTTACCCCTTGCACCATACTAAGTATACAACCTTGCCTGAAGTCAATTTCTCCCACTGTTCTATATTTTTCCAAATTTGTCCTGCTTTAAATTTGTCTTTCAGATCATTGACGGAAATGTTACTGGCGTCAGTCGGCTCGTTAATTGTTTGTGTACGTGTGACCTACTATATTTGAGTAAGCGTGTGACCTAAGGTCAGTCGGGATCATTACTTGTTTTGGCTACGGAAATGTACGTAGTTCACGATTTGCTGACGAAGTGAGTCACGATTTGCTGAAGCAGCCTCTTTGTTTTTCCAGCAGCTGTCTCTATTACAGCAATTACTATGAGAGAGTTCTAACTGTGCTGTACCCAAAAGAGCAATGACGTCACCATTTGCTGCGAGACCCTCGTTTGCCATTTTTAGCACTGCTTATTTGTCAAGATCGCCGGTCGTCTGGTTTGAAATTTCAAGCATGTCTGAATGAAGCTTGTCTGATGCATTTATTAGTGCAGCGTAGGCTTTAGACAGCAGTTTTTGAATGTTGTACAGGCGCATGTCATTTTTCCTTGCATTCCTGTCCATACTTCCTTTGTCAATTAGCTCCTCGTTTAAATGAGGAGCTTTAATTTGCTTGCTGACACCAAGAGCTTGTCTAGTTTTTCTTGCAATTTCTGGTCTGACATGCGGACAGTGAATCTGTTTTCAACGATTTTTGCCAATTTCTCAGCAACTGGGGCCCCATCTTTTTCTGCCAGCTCTAGGTCTAACTCCAGAGTGTCCAGAATATCAGGTTTACTAGTGCTACCGTTAGCGTTTTTCACCACCACTTGAAAAACGCTTTCCTCATCTTCCTCCTCGCCCCTGGCGAGCTCATTTGTGTCTTCTTCGCTGACCCTGTCAGCGACAATGCCAGATATGTTACCGACCCTGTCGGAACTGGCTTCATTCTCGTGTTCAACACTGTCACTCTCTTCTAAATGATGCATCCTTTTCTCCATACTATGAAATAGTTGTCGCATCAACTCCGAAAAACATCTCTTGCACTCCAGAGTTAGCGCCACTACGCGACAAATCTGCGCATTCCTTTCGTTCGCTATCTGACTCATCATGAAGGGCCGCCATTGTCTTTCCGCTGTATGCGTGGACGCAAATACTGATGAAAGAAAAACTGTTCACTCACCTAAACCATTGAGAAATACAATCCAAAAAACTGTCACAATACACAAATCAGTCCTAGCAACACATTGAAGTGCAGCTTTCCACAAATAATTACACACACAAGAAGGATGTAAGCGATAATCCAAGAGATAAAATATATGTCTGGTAGTGAAGCACTGCGTGCGTATTCAGTGAGCTTGCGCATGCGCGTTCTTCTATTCCTTGAAGTAAACGTCCTGGCATGTTGAGGCTAAATTAACAGTTTATCTCTGGCTCTGGTTTGCGTACCACACTTCTCTCTGAGTTGAAACTTTATTAGTTTGAATGAGAAACGTGTGTTATATCTGCAACACTTGATTTTGTCGGGTTCCGTCCCGTAAGTGTATCTCAAAAAAGACTACTGACTGTAGCGTGTTTATACACCTTGTGGTTCACTAATGCACTATTTCATTATTGTATACGTGTGATTTTCGATGGTTTGGACAGGCAGTTACTTGTGTCAGGTAAGACGGAACCCCTTTTCACCCAAACCTAGTGTAGTGCATGTATGTTTTTGTCATATATACCCAATGTGGAAGACAGAAAAAGTGACTTTGTGTTTTTACAGTCTATTGTAAAACACATGAAAACCTCTCGCACGCACAAACATGGTCGGCTTTTCAACTTCACGCATGGCACGCATGTCTGAATGTATATATACGTCGTGTTTGGTGTCTTTGGAAAGGTTATGTATGGTCCTTTCTTTTTTGGTTGTAGTGATAAATGTACGTTGCTTCAAAATGAGACAATTGTAGACGAAGCCGAGCATGTCTCTTTTATTCTTTTGGCGGCGAGCTATCGTCCTTGCCGGGGTTTGTTTACGTTGCAGCGCCGAGCGCTGGCAGTAGTATTGCGCGGGGCGAGGCTGCTTTTCGTTGCTCGCGCGGTGTTACGTTGGCAGCAGGGACCTTATCAGGGGAAGTACAGGGAGCAGCCGTGACCGAGGGTCATGACCTATTTAGCTGCCAACTTAATCGTAAGCTAGGAACAGTCGTGAGTGGGTTGTTAGACAGGTGAAAAGTGGATTGTTAGACAGATGAAAAGTGGGTTGTTAGACAGGTGAAAAGTGGGTTGTTAGACAGGTGAAAAGTGGGTTGTTCGACAGATGAAAAAATGGTTGTTCGACAGATGAAAAGTGGGTTTTTAGACAGGTGAAAAGTGGGTGATGAAAAGTGGGTTGTTAGATGAAAAGTGGGTTGTTAGACAGATGGAAAGTGGGTTGTTAGACAGGTGGTGGCAACGGAAAGGTGAATTAATTAAATAGCAAACAAATAGTCAGGGATTATTGGTAGTAAGGCCAAAAAAAATAATAGGTGTGGTTACGGTAACATAGCCAAAACAAATAGGGTAGGAAGGTAGGCAATCACTTTTTTTTTTTTAAACTTTTTTTTCTAATGTGTACAATTAAACCTACTTGACAGGGAAATAAGCGTGCGACTCGGACGCTTTCGCTTTCATTGCGTTTTTTGCCCTCGTTTTCTTGTTTTTTTTGACAAATGTAATAAAAAGTTATGGGGTCGGCCCCTAAAATTAGGGTAGGTCGGGTTACCGTAACCACACCTATTTTTTTTTTTTTAGGCCTAATGCGCAGCTGGGCTGAGGCCTGAGGTGCATGAACCGAAAGTGGGTGTCGCCCAAATGGGAGAGAACAAACTGTGGGTTTTCATTGGTTGAAATGACAACACTTCTCGGTTTCAACCAATCCAACACTGCAGGAGGCTCGGTTTGGGTGGTAACTATCTCGTGCACCTCATCCCAGGTGTTCGCTGGGCAGGTTTTGCTGTAATGGCACACTCAGTGGATTTGACAGTATTGTGTTTATTAATGTGTGCAGAAAGTTATGAGGTTGCCAAGAAAGCGCGACAGGTTGAGCAGGCGCTGACAGTGTGGAACCTTCAGCCCTGTGCTAGCTACCAGGTCAAGGTGGAAGACATCACTGTCCACCACTCTCCTGATGGAGACTCGGCAGGTCTGGACTTGACGCTATCTTCTGCGTTTCTGTACATTAGCTAACATTACGCATCAAGTACATGTACTTGTCGAGATAACACTAAGAGCAGTGTGGAGTGCAGGGTTGTTTTTTTTAGTGTGTGTGGGTGTGGGTGGGTGTGTGTGGGTGTGTGTGTGTGTGTGTGAGATTACATCATATTGCACATTTCTGCATGTTTTACTGTGATACATTTTTTGTTAAGAATTTGCGTCTTTTTCTGAAAACATTGTTTTGCTATCTATATAACAGCTTAAAGTAAACACAAAAATTGATCAAACCCCCTATTCCATCCCACCCCACCCTTCCATTACACATATTTAATTTCACATATGAATGATAGCAAGTACATGTAGAATGTGTGCAACTGTTTAGGTGTGGCAGTTTATCTGTGTGTGAATCGTTGATCTTGTCCTTTACACAGCAATGAACAAAAACAGCAGACAGCCACCAGCTAGCGCAATGCTTTTTAAAGTTTATGACACAGTGCATCTGTGACTAATGACGGTGGTGTGTGTGCTGTGGGTTGCATCTGTGACTAATGACGGTGGTGTGTGTGCTGTGGGTTGCATCTGTGACTAATGATGGTGGTGTGTGTGCTGTGGGTTGCATCTGTGACTAATGACGGTGGTGTGTGTGCTGTGGGTTGCATCTGTGACTAATGACGGTGGTGTGTGTGCTGTGGGTTGCATCTGTGACTAATGACGGTGGTGTGTGTGCTGTGGGTTGCATCTGTGACTAATGACGGTGGTGTGTGTGCTGTGGGTTGCATCTGTGACTAATGATGGTGGTGTGTGTGCTGTGGGTTGCATCTGTGACTAATGACGGTGGTGTGTGTGCTGTGGGTTGCATCTGTGACTAATGACGGTGGTGTGTGTGCTGTGGGTTGCATCTGTGACTAATGACGGTGGTGTGTGTGCTGTGGGTTGCATCTGTGACAAATGACGGTGGTGTGTGTGCTGTGGGTTGCATCTGTGACTTAATGACGGTGGTGTGTGTGCTGTGGGTTGCATCTGTGACTAATGACGGTGGTGTGTGTGCTGTGGGTTGCATCTGTGACTAATGACGGTGGTGTGTGTGCTGTGGGTTGCATCTGTGACTAATGACGGTGGTGTGTGTGCTGTAGGTTGCATCTGTGACTAATGACGGTGGTGTGTGTGCTGTGGGTTGCATCTGTGACTAATGACGGTGGTGTGTGTGCTGTGGGTTGCATCTGTGACTAATGACGGTGGTGTGTGTGCTGTGGGTTGCATCTGTGACTAATCACGGTGGTGTGTGCGCTGTGGGTTGCATCTGTGACTAATCATGGTGGTGTGTGTGCTGTGGGTTGCATCTGTGAATCACGGTGGTGTGTGTGCTGTGGGTTGCATCTGTGACTAATCACGGTGGTGTGTGTGCTGTGGGTTGCATCTGTGAATCACGGTGGTGTGTGTGCTGTGGGTTGCATCTGTGACTAATCACGATGGTGTGTGTGCTGTGGGTTGCATCTGTGACTAATGACGGTGGTGTGTGTGCTGTGGGTTGCATCTGTGACTAATCACGGAGGTGTGTGTGCTGTGGGTTGCATCTGTGACTAATGACGGTGGTGTGTGTGCTGTGGGTTGCATCTGTGACTAATGACGGTGGTGTGTGTGCTGTGGGTTGCATCTGTGACTAATCATGGTGGTGTGTGTGCTGTGGGTTGCATCTGTGACTAATGACGGTGGTGTGTGTGCTGTGGGTTGCATCTGTGACTAATGACGGTGGTGTGTGTGCTGTGGGTTGCATCTGTGACTAATCACGGTGGTGTGTGTGCTGTGGGTTGCATCTGTGACTAATCACGATGGTGTGTGCGCTGTGGGTTGCATCTGTGACTAATGACGGTGGTGTGTGTGCTGTGGGTTGCATCTGTGAATCACGGTGGTGTGTGTGCTGTGGGTTGCATCTGTGACTAATGACGGTGGTGTGTGTGCTGTGGGTTGCATCTGTGAATCACGGTGGTGTGTATGCTGTGGGTTGCATCTGTGACTAATGACGGTGGTGTGTGTGCTGTGGGTTGCATCTGTGACTAATGACGGTGGTGTGTGTGTGCTGTGGGTTGCATCTGTGACTAATCACGGTGGTGTGTGTGCTGTGGGTTGCATCTGTGACTAATGACGGTGGTGTGTGTGCTGTGGGTTGCATCTGTGACTAATGACGGTGGTGTGTGTGCTGTGGGTTGCATCTGTGACTAATCACGGTGGTGTGTGTGCTGTGGGTTGCATCTGTGACTAATCACGGTGGTGTGTGCGCTGTGGGTAGCATCTGTGACTAATGACGGTGGTGTGTGTGCTGTGGGTTGCATCTGTGACTAATCACGGTGGTGTGTGCGCTGTGGGTTGCATCTGTGACTAATGACGGTGGTGTGTGTGCTGTGGGTTGCATCTGTGACTAATGACGGTGGTGTGTGTGCTGTGGGTTGCATCTGTGACTAATCACGGTGGTGTGTGTGCTGTGGGTTGCATCTGTGACTAATGACGGTGGTGTGTGTGCTGTGGGTTGCATCTGTGACTAATGACGGTGGTGTGTGTGCTGTGGGTTGCATCTGTGACTAATCAGGGTGGTGTGTGTGCTGTGGGTTGCATATGTGACTAATCAGGGTGGTGTGTGTGCTGTGGGTTGCATCTGTGACTAATGACGGTGGTGTGTGTGCTGTGGATTGCATCTGTGACTAATGACGGTGGTGTGTGTGCTGTGGGTTGCATCTGTGACTAATGACGGTGGTGTGTGTGCTGTGGGTTGCATCTGTGATTAATCACGGTGGTGTGTGTGCTGTGGGTTGCATCTGTGACTAATGACGGTGGTGTGTGTGCTGTGGGTTGCATCTGTGAATCACGGTGGTGTGTATGCTGTGGGTTGCATCTGTGACTAATGACGGTGGTGTGTGTGCTGTGGGTTGCATCTGTGACTAATGACGGTGGTGTGTGTGTGCTGTGGGTTGCATCTGTGACTAATCACGGTGGTGTGTGTGCTGTGGGTTGCATCTGTGACTAATGACGGTGGTGTGTGTGCTGTGGGTTGCATCTGTGACAAATGACGGTGGTGTGTTTGCTGTGGGTTGCATCTGTGAATCACGGTGGTGTGTGTGCTGTGGGTTGCATCTGTGACTAATCACGGTGGTGTGTGTGCTGTGGGTTGCATCTGTGAATCACGGTGGTGTGTGTGCTGTGGGTTGCATCTGTGACTAATCACGGTGGTGTGTGTGCTGTGGGTTGCATCTGTGACTAATCACGGTGGTGTGTGTGCTGTGGGTTGCATCTGTGACTAATCACGGTGGTGTGTGCGCTGTGGGTAGCATCTGTGACTAATGACGGTGGTGTGTGTGCTGTGGGTTGCATCTGTGACTAATCACGGTGGTGTGTGCGCTGTGGGTTGCATCTGTGACTAATGACGGTGGTGTGTGTGCTGTGGGTTGCATCTGTGACTAATGACGGTGGTGTGTGTGCTGTGGGTTGCATCTGTGACTAATCACGGTGGTGTGTGTGCTGTGGGTTGCATCTGTGACTAATGACGGTGGTGTGTGTGCTGTGGGTTGCATCTGTGACTAATGACGGTGGTGTGTGTGCTGTGGGTTGCATCTGTGACTAATCAGGGTGGTGTGTGTGCTGTGGGTTGCATATGTGACTAATCAGGGTGGTGTGTGTGCTGTGGGTTGCATCTGTGACTAATGACGGTGGTGTGTGTGCTGTGGATTGCATCTGTGACTAATGACGGTGGTGTGTGTGCTGTGGGTTGCATCTGTGACTAATGACGGTGGTGTGTGTGCTGTGGGTTGCATCTGTGATTAATCACGGTGGTGTGTGTGCTGTGGGTTGCATCTGTGACTAATGACGGTGGTGTGTGTGCTGTGGGTTGCATCTGTGACTAATCACGGTGGTGTGTGTGCTGTGGGTTGCATCTGTGACTAATCACGGTGGTGTGTGTGCTGTGGGTTGCATCTGTGAATCACGGTGGTGTGTGTGCTGTGGGTTGCATATGTGACTAATGACGGTGGTGTGTGTGCTCTGGGTTGCATCTGTGACTAATCACGGTGGTGTGTGCGCTGTGGGTTGCATCTGTGACTAATCACAGTGGTGTGTGTGCTGTGGGTTGCATCTGTGAATCACGGTGGTGTGTGTGCTGTGGGTTGCATCTGTGACTAATGACGGTGGTGTGTGTGCTGTGGGTTGCATCTGTGAATCACGGTGGTGTGTGTGCTGTGGGTTGCATCTGTGACTAATGACGGTGGTGTGTGTGCTGTGGGTTGCATCTGTGACTAATCACGATGGTGTGTGTGCTGTGGGTTGCATCTGTGACTAATGACGGTGGTGTGTGTGCTGTGGGTTGCATCTGTGACTAATGACGGTGGTGTGTGTGCTGTGGGTTGCATCTGTGACTAATGACGGTGGTGTGTGTGCTGTGGGTTGCATCTGTGACTAATCACGGTGGTGTGTGCGCTGTGGGTTGCATCTGTGACTAATCACGGTGGTGTGTGCGCTGTGGGTTGCATCTGTGACTAATCACGGTGGTGTGTTTGCTGTGGGTTGCATCTGTGAATCACGGTGGTGTGTGTGCTGTGGGTTGCATCTGTGACTAATCACGGTGGTGTGTGTGCTGTGGGTTGCATCTGTGAATCACGGTGGTGTGTGTGCTGTGGGTTGCATCTGTGACTAATCACGGTGGTGTGTGTGCTGTGGGTTGCATCTGTGAATCACGGTGGTGTGTGTGCTGTGGGTTGCATCTGTGAATCACGGTGGTGTGTGTGCTGTGGGTTACATCTGTGACAAATCACAGTGGTGTGTGTGCTGTGGGTTGCATCTGTGACTAATCACGGTGGTGTGTGTGCTGTGGGTTACATCTGTGACTAATCACGGTGGTGTGTGTGCTGTGGGTTACATCTGTGACTAATCACAGTGGTGTGTGTGCTGTGGGTTGCATCTGTGACTAATCACGGTGGTGTGTGTGCTGTGGGTTACATCTGTGACTAATCACGGTGGTGTGTGTGCTGTGGGTTACATCTGTGACTAATGACGGTGGTGTGTGTGCTGTGGGGGACATCTGTGAGTAATCACGGTGGTGTGTGTGCTGTGGGTTGCAGAGAGTGAGCCTGACACCAGGGCAAAATACCTCACAGACATTCTCGACTTTGAAGCTTTGCATGCAAAGTGGGTCCGCAAGCAGGAAGTCAGTCCACTTTTGGCAGAGTGAGTTTTTATCACAGCGAAGCTGGAGGTATCCCACGAACGTGATACTGTAATCGACTTGAGATTGATTGGTTTTTGGGTTTTATTGTCCCTTCAGCAGATGCTAGCTGCTATTCGAGACCGAATCGACTTGAGAAATGTGCATGCCCATAATACATGATAAAGAAGGATTCTTTGTGCCCAGTCAGGGGCTGCAGTTGGGGATGGAAGTTCGCCAAACATTGGGAACATACTAATTAAAAATACGAAAGCCACGTATGGCTGCCTAAATGGGGGGGTAACAAAAATGGTCATACACGTGAGAACCCACTCATATAAAAAACACGAGTGTACGTGGGAGTTTCAGCCCATGAACACTGACGAAGAAGAAGTAGAAGAATGTGCATGTGATGTGTGCAAAAGAGAGAGTGAGTGAGAGTGTCTGTCTATATTTGTGTCTGTGTCTGGTTGTGGCAAGGTGTAAGACTTATGAAAATGAAGTCAACTCAGCCAGAAAGAGTGAAAGAAAAATCACTTTTTTTGAAGTTTTTTTATTTTTATCATGGACCTTTCAACAAAATTTGAAAAGCTTTGAAAAGAAAGAAATGTCAATGTTAGCGCAATCCGTGCCCTTTCACTGGAAGCAAGATATGTTGAATGTTGTGTCTTGCCGTGCTGGATTACAGTGGAAGCCCTTTTTTAGACCCCCCAATTTAAGACTTCCTCCATTTAAGACCTTGCTTTTTAAGATTTTCTGTTCATAAGCTTTGTAAATTTACCCCCGTTTTAAGACTCACTCCTTTTTAAGGTCTGATTTTCTCAGATTTGTGGAGGTCTGAAAAGGGGGGTTCCACTGTATCCACTTGTACCCACTGTATCCACTTGTATCCACTTGTAGTTTGGAGACTGCGTGTGGCTGAGTCAATCCTGTTGCTGTAATCTTCACAAGGAAAGTAACGTTGAAATTGAAGACGCTTCTTTTGGAACCTCATCTATTCCAAACCCTTGTGCAATCTTTGACGTCAAAGCAAAGACACATTACTCTAGAAAGTGTAGCCTGGCGTGAAGTTCTAAACATTCTACCAGGAGAAACAGCATAGCGTAAAAAGGTTCCCATAATGACGTTATTCTCGGTGATCTGGCATCATAAGCAGTCGAAAAGCAGGTTCCTGCCAAACTAGTTTGACATGACCTCATTTACATGATATACACTCGTGTGGTTTGAACGATATTGTCATCTCAAGAGCTGTCTCACTCACCTATGTAGGATAAATGTATTGAAATATGAGCTGGTTTGTGTGTTTTCAGTTTGAAGAAAGCTACAGACGCTGTTCATTCTGACCTTGAGAAACTGGGTGACGGAATGAAAGACAAGATTGATGTGTTGAGAAAGGACGTCGCCAAAACGTGAATATGTTTGGATTAAAAACATGCTCAGAAAGTTGAAAAGAATAGAGAATAAGAAGGGCAAAGCCCATACGAATCACATGCTTGACCTTGACCTTTATATGACCTTGACCTTCAGGGTCAAGGTCAAATAACTAAACCTTGCAATGACATACACTAAGAACTGCTTTACACATTTTTCCTACCAAAATACATGTGACCTTGACCCAAGGTCAAGGTCATCCAAGGTCATGCAACACAAAGCTGTTAATTTAAGACATAGGAAGTACAGTGGTGCTTATTGGCTCTTTCTACCATGAGATATGGTCACTTTTAGTGGTTCACTACCTTATTTTGGTCACATTTCATAAGGGTCAAAGTGACCTTGACCTTGATCATATGTGACCAAATGTGTCTCATGATGAAAGCATAATATGTGCCCCACATAATTTTTAAGTTTGAAACAGTTATCTTCCATAGTTCAGGGTCAAGGTCACTTCAAAATATGTTTACAATCCAACTTTGAAGAGCTCCTGTGACCTTGACCTTGAAGCAAGGTAAACCAAACTGGTATCAAAAGATGGGGCTTACTTTGCCCTATATATCATATATAGGTGAGGTATTAAATCTCAAAAACTTCAGAAAAAATGTGAAAAATGGTCGTTTTTAAGACAACAATTACGGCCCCTGTGACCTTGAACTTGAAGTGAGGTCAAGTTGCCGCACATGTTTTTTGAGATCTTGTAACCACATGCGAGTCAAAAAGGTGCTTTCCTGTGAAGCGCTACTGCGCTATACTGGCTTGTCACTTTCTGCACAGGCCCTGTGAAGCGCTATGAGCTACTGTGCTATACTGGCTTGTCACTTTCTGCACGCTTATTTTTTTGCTCATGTTCAGCGCTTTCTTGGCGCATAGCCGCGGCTGACAAAGCTATAATGTTTTGGTGGAAAAAAATGCAGTCTGTTAATTTCATTTTGTGAATTCGACAGATTGACTAAATGTAGTAATTTTGCTTCATGCTAGCTACTTGTTTCCTGTAGGTTTGTCTGTCCCTGCAATCCACTGTAGTTTTATCCCCTACATCACTCTGTCTTTTCTTTCTGTTTCAGCGTGGTCAAGGTGTCGAATGTTGAAGGCTACAGTAAGAGTAACAAAAAAGTGATCAAAAAGATTAAAGATAACATCAAAATGAACACATTTCTTCAAGCCGAGTGCACGACTGCCAGGCAGGAAGTGAAAGACGTCACAAAACGAGCGGTCACACTCGACAGAGAGAAAGACCAGGCCATCAGCGAGAAAGAACAGGCTGAGAGAGAGAAAGACCAGGCTGAGAGAGAGAGGGACCAGGCTGACAGAGAGAAAGACCAGGCTGAGAGAGAGAGGGACCAGGCTGACAGAGAGAAAGACCAGGCTGAGAGAGAGAGGGACCAGGCTGACAGAGAGAAAGACCAGGCTGAGAGAGAGAGGGACCAGGCTGAGAGAGAGAGGGACCAGGCTGAGAGAGAGAGGGACGGAGAGAGAGAGCAGAGAAAGAAAGCAGAGGAGGAGAAAGAGAAAGCTTTGGCTCAGCGGAAAGAACTGAAGCAGGCATTGAGGGAGGAGGGGGAGCAGCACAAGAAGCAGCAGACCGAGTTACATCAGCAGCTGCAGGCAATGAGACAGGAACAGCAGGATCTCCTCAAGCAACAAGGCCAGTTACATCAGCAGCTGCAGGCAATGAGACAGGAACAGCAGGATCTCCTCAAGCAACAAGGCCAGTTACATCAGCAGCTGCAGGCAATGAGACAGGAACAGCAGGATCTCCTCAAGCAACAAGGCCAGGAGCAGCAACGGCAGATGCAGGATCTCAGCCAGCAGGCTGCAGCAACACAGCAGCAACAGCTGCAGGCCTTCCAAGAGCAGCTCAAGCAATTCTTGCTGCAGCAACAGCAGAGTACATCGCAAACGTGAGAGCATCTGCAGATGTTGTGCCATACCCTCCACACCTAGCATAAGCCTGTCTTGTGTCAGAATTTTGTTTAACCTTTGTTGCGTTGAAAGGTGGATGGCTGAATATTAAGCCAGGCTTTTCTTAGTAAAATGTGTTTGGCTGAATTTTGAACTTTTTTTTTTGCAGTACAAGATTAATGGATGAGCTTTGAGCCATTGTTTTGCTGGTGTATGGGTGTACATTGTATTTTGGTCTAGACTAGTTTGTGCTGTATTAAAAGTGTACGGCTGAACTTTGATCCATTTTTATATTTAGTCAAGTTTTGACTAAATATTTTAACATCGAGGGGGAATCGAAACGAGGGTCGTGGTGTATGTGCGTGTGTGTGTGTGTGTGTGTGTGTAGAGCGATTCAGACTAAACTACTGGACCGATCTTTATGACATTTGACATGAGAGTTCTTGGGTATAAAATCCCCGAACGTTTTTTTCATTTTTTTGATAAATGTCTTTGATGACGTCATATCCGGCTTTTCGTGAAAGTTGAGGCGGCACTGTCCGGGCTTCATCGAAGATTACTTGACCAAAATTGCAACCAATTTGGTTGAAAAATGAGAGCGTGACAGTGCCGCCTCAACTTTCACGAAAAGCCGGATATGACGTCATCAAAGACATTTATCCAAAAAAAGAAAAAAACGTATGGGGATATCAAACCCAGGAACTCTCATGTCAAATTTCATAAAGATCGGTCCAGTAGTTTAGTCTTAATCGCTCTACACACACACACACAGACACACACACAGACACACACGCACATACACCACGACCCTCGTTTCGATTCCCCCCTCTACGTTAAAACATTTAGTCAAAACTTGACTAAATGTAAAAACCAAGGTGGGTCAATTTATGGAACGTTTAACAATGACAACGCAAAACATGCACAACCACTGCTATCTTGATAAGTGAGTAGCCATAAGTGTTTTGTATTGTCATACATTAAAGGTTCCATGAATCAACCCTTCTTCTTCTTTTACTTTTATTTGTGTGTGCCTTGTATGCTGTGACACATTAGCTTGACATGAGTAAGGCTGTTTACTTATTTTGTTACCTGCTGAGATTTGTGTTTTACTCTATGTGTGTGTGCCTTGTCTGCGTGTTGTTTTTTAAACTTCATGCTACATGTAAAGGATTCTTACATTTTGTAAATGTATGTGTGTGAAACATGATGTTTTTGCCAGTTTCACTGATTTTTAACCTTATTTTTACTGCATGTTTGTTTTACTTTTCTACTTGCTCTGCATCATATATTTCATAAATTGGTTTTAAGTACATATGCATTGCATTACTATGTGTATGTATCCTTGATAGGAGATGAATTTGTGTTTCGTGTTTTCTCGCAGCATGTTAGGTATTTTTTACTGAATATTGCTCGAATTGGCCTTTGAGCTAACAAAGAGTGCTGAATCATGATTGAGAACAGATACTGAAGTTGATGTCTTCTCACTGATTTTCATTTTAAATGAAAGTGAAAGAGTGCAGATGGATGTGTGTTGAAATTTAGTACAGTGGAACACCCCCCCCCCCCCCCCCACCAACCCCTTTTAAGACCCCCAATTTAAAACTTCCTTGCTTTTAAGACCGTTTTTTCAGACTTTTTGTTCATAACCTTTGTAAATTTGCCCCCATTTTAAGACTCCCTCCTTTATAAGACCTGATTTTCTCGGATTTTTGGATGTCTTAAAAGGGGGGCTCCACTGTACAATTGCTATATATGCTCACAGACATCATTATCACTGTTCTTTTAGTTTAAACAGTGTCTTAACTCATTGTCTCCCAGGTACCAAAGTATCCGTACCCACTTATATGGCTCTATCTGACCAGGTACGTATATATCCGCTCAGACTGTTAGCTTCAGTCGCTTCCTGTTACGTCGATCTAACGTCTGCATTCCAGTGTGTTGATACACAGTTACTACAATTCTGAGCGACCTGCTGCAGCACAGCTGGTCTTGGCTAAAGAAAACGTGGTCAACATAGGTGGGGTAGAGAGTGTTCATCGATCATCAAACACTGTACACTGGCCTTTTGCCTCTCTGCCTTCCACCCCAAAGCATATCACCAACTGACATTCCCCTCATTGGTTTTTTTCTTCACAGAACTGAAACAACTGACTGAGAAGTTGTCTAAGATAAGATTCTTCAAAAGATTTTATACTTCAGACCGGTACGACATTTGATGTATTGTTATCTGCGCCTTAGTGTCTTTAATCGGATGACATAGAGGTGGACAGAGTTGTGGGCATAGCTAAAGTAGCTTGTCTGCATTAGTGCACTGTTTAGCTATGCCCACAACTCTGTCCACAATGCTGAAGTAGCTTGTCTGTATTAGTGCACTGTTCAGCATTGCACCATTCATGGGTATTGTTATCATTGATTCAAGAAATGGGCATAGTTTGCTTTGTCCATTTGCTATACATGTATTTTGTACCGATTTTTTTTTTATTACACATAATGTATTGATATCTATTACCTTCTTTATTTTTGAAAGATGTAGAAAAAGGGCTTTGAAATCTACAATCAATTTGCGTTGCTTCAATCCAAAGGCACATGCAAAACTGTTTGCTTTTGTGGTTAATTGTTCGGGGTGTCTGTGTTGTCGGTTCTACTGGACAGACACTACTACCTCATGTAAAATCAATCTGCTTGCCACATGAGTATGGTAGGGAAATCCCATCTCCCCCCTTTCCCCTATCCCATCTCCCCCCTTTCCCCGTCGCGATATAACCTTGAATGGTTGAAAACGACATTAAACACCAAATAAAGAAAGAAAGAATGGTAGGGTGTCACGATCGGGTGACAGAGACCAAGAAAGTGTCACTCAGTGGAGTGCCTGTTCTGGGTCAATGTATGATAGAAAGCGCCTGTACGTGATATTGGGCTACAGCAGAGTTTGCTGACAGTGCTCAATGAACACGGATGTTTCGTAGCGCACGAGTTTCACAGTGCGGGGGTTTCTGCTGTCACAGGGCTGACGGTTTTTCGCTGACAGCGCGCACGGGATTTTCGCGGATCGAGTTTCTCGTGTCTTTTTTCTGCTTGGGAGGCAGAATTGTGTATAGCTGGACTGGTTTTGTGACAAGGTCAGTCACGTGTATTTGGCTAGGTGGTCTGTCAGAGACTCAAAGGACGACACACTTGACACCCAGCGGCAGAAGGGGAAGGATCTAATACACAGTTTCTAGAGTATGATGGTTTTTCACCGAGTATTATATTCGGCACTCTAGGGGAACTTCCACAAGTTATTCCTTTTCTCTGCCACGTATTTTGCTGAGGACAAGTCGTCAACTTTCCTTCGTCGGCGATGGCTTTCGCATAAGGATTCGACAAGGGGTTCTGGAGGTTTTCGGTCACTGTTGACGAACAGAGGCTGTTCCAGGGAGGAGGCGGACTTTGCTTCCTTGAGAGAGTACTACAATCATAGGCTTTTTGAGGTAATAAATCATTATTAAACGCTGTTGATGAGTCTGTGTTTGTGGAATGAAATACTCTCTGTTGTTCTTTCCAGGTTAGCGCATAATTTACTCTCTGTGACGCTAAAATACTAATCTGTATATGGTTTTTGCAGATAGGGAGAGAAGGACGGAAAATGACTGTTTTGTTGTTGTAAAAAGTCCGTTTTGTGCAGGCCCACGTGCTCGATGAGGTATTTAAAGATGACATGTTTTAAGGTGGTGGGTGAGGGGTAGCTGACATGTTTAGTGCACCGATGCTTTCTGTTTGCAGCCTTCGTTTCGTTTCGCTTCGCTTTGTTACGGGTTCCTGTAACATCTGCACGGCTGACTTTGGCGGGACCTGTTGAAGCTACGCTAACCAGGAGACCGGCTAACCAGGAGACCGGCTAACCAGAGGACCGGCTAACCAGCAAACCGGCTAACCAGCGGACCGGCTAACCAGCGAACCGGCTAACCAGCGTACCGGCTAAGCAGCAGCAGCAGAAATAAAGCTAAGTGCACCATGTCGTACGCACCCCGTTGACCACCGTTGTCTTTTCGTATCTATGATTTCATTGGAGTAGTGACAACGTGGGGTGTGTGACCCCTGCACGAACTAGAGCTTTTCGAACAGAACATTCGCATTTAACTATATTTACACGGGTTCAGCGTGTTACTATAATTTTCTATATACTACTGGCATTTTGTCAGTGAACACTGGTTTTTTACGTGTTGAGAACGTAAAAGGAACATATTTTGAGTGAAGGCTCGAGGGAGGTGGAGAGTTTATACATAAACAGGCGTCTGAAACTTATACTTTTGTTGACTCTATTTAATTGTATGACTGCGAGAGTGGATCGTGGTGTGGTTAGTTAATTAGTAGTAATTAACCGGTTCATAATCACCTTAAGTGATATATTGAAACGTGACATAGGGAAATGAATGGCCTGTCTAGTCATTCAACTGGTTTTAAAAGAAATGGTCTCATCACAAAGATCTGTTCTCAAATGCAACTGCCTAGTTTTTTTTATGACAGGTAGTATTGAACAAAACTACTAATCAAACGAATGGGAAAAACAAACGGTTTTGCATGTACCTTTTGCATCTTGGCATGCATCACACATGAAAAGACGTACTTTACATACATGTACTTGGTCTCTTGCTGGATATCTTTTTACATTATGGCATGCATCACACATGAAAAGACGTACTTTACATACATGTACATAGTCTCTTGGTGGATATCTTTTTACATTATGGCATGCATCACACATGCATGTATGCAAAAAGAAAAGAAAAGAATCAACTAGAAAATGTTTGTGTTATTAATAATTTTAAACCTGGTACAGGTATTACCAAGAGACTATAGACTTTACTAAGAGATTCAAAGACTTTCATAGATGCATCACTTTGCCTCATATACTGTTTACCATTTTACAAAAACAAACAAACATACAAACAAACAAAAACTGTGGTTCTTGCCCTGAAAAAAACCCACTGACCAAATGAACAAATAAAGAGATAAACTGTACAAAATTAATAGATAAACATTTTCCATCTTTGAAAATGACTACACTAAAGTAAACGATATTTGAATTATGCCTGTCTCAGGCCTTACCTTGCCTCTCAACCAGCCATGGCCCCAGCACAGAGTGACACTTCAAACCACTCTTGAATTGTTTTAAACGCCCCCCGCGGGTTAGGGGGAGTCCCATATTGGTTGGGACGAGAAAGAATTTACCCGATGCTGCCCAGCATGTCGTGGGAGGCGACTGGCAGATTATGTTTCTCCTTTTGCCCTTGTTGAGTGTGGTCAAATTTTGTAAGGATTTTGGTCAGGCAGTGTGTAAGATATGTTGGGTCCAGGCATGGGAATTGAAAATTGTAAAAAAGGCTGAACATTTTTAACTGAAGACGCGAAGCGTCAAGTCGACGGCGCGAAACGCCTAGCCTTACTAGGGGGGTCCGGGGGCATGCCCCCCCGGAAATGTTTTTCTCCAAAGAACCCAGATGGTGCAATCTGGTGTCATCTGAGCTCCAAGTTTGCCATTAAATTCTGTTTTTAGAATCAGAGTTTTTAGTACCAATTTTTGATTTTTTGAAGAAAAAAAATATATACATGTATAATATGGTTGAAATTTGTTAAAAAATTGATCTGTTGAGACAAACAGGAAAATGTAACTTGTAACACAATCGAATCTGGTTTACTTTCAAACATAAAAGTTACAAAGGCTCACCAATAAGAATTGCCTACTTAAGTTACTTTCCCATGATCTCTTACAATGAATTCTAAAAAAAAGTATAAAAAAAAAAGAAGAAAATAAGGCTCAACGCATAGATTTTTCTTCGATTTGTGGGTTAGCGGTTTGGGTACCAGCCCAGCTCCAACCCTTGCTTAAATTTGGTAAATATAGTTCGAAGATTACGAATACGATCAGCACAGTGACATTCGAATGGAGAAAAACTGAAACAGATGCGCAAAGTTCAGATCTAGAGCGGTGTTCTTCGCTTGACTTGAGCCAAAATCTGTTCTTCTGCCGTATAAAATCGAAGGAAAATCCAACAATTCAGGAGCACTGTGCCTTACTTGAGCAGAAAAAAACCCACCTGGCAAACGTTGATTGTTCTTCAGAGAAGAGCACGTTTCAATGTGCTTCTTCCTGCGGAGATGGTCAGTAACAGTTAGTAGGTGTTGCAGACGATGCACATGCTGAACCACGGACATCAATTTTTCTAAATCGGGTGCCGACGCGCTGTTTGTCTCAATTCACTTCCACAACAGCCGACACCCACTCCCATTTCCATTTGTTCGCGCATCCAGTGTCATCGAATCTTTGACCACGTTATACAACACGCGCGATCGACATTTTCACTGGTACACTGCGTTCAATGCTGTTGCGTGCCCGCGAATCCTATAGCGTGCCCGCGAATCAACAGCGAGCTGTTTCACTCAAAGTTCAAGTAACTTAGGCGGGCGGTAGCAGTGCGTGAACAAAGTTTTCGCGGGCTTTTGCGCTAAAGCAAAAGTAACTGGTGCTTTTTTTTGTGTGCCTCCCCCCTTTATTTTTTCGGCGGACACTTTTGCTTTTCCGGCGGAACAAACAAAAATTTCGGCGGAAATCCGCCGTTCGGCGGACAATTCCCATGCCTGTGGGTCCTTTGTACTGGAAACTTGCATTCTCCCAGTAAGGTCATATATTGTACTACGTTGCAAGCCCCTGGAGCAATTTTTTTATTAGTGCTTTTGTGAACAAGAAACAATTAACAAGTGGCTCTATCCCATCACCCCCCTTTCTCCGTCGCGATATAACCTTGAATGGTTGAAAACGACGTTAAACACCAAATAAAGAAAGAAAGAATTGTTTTAAACCTGATTTATAGTACAATACAGTACAATAAAATCTAGGAAAAACGTGCCTTCAAAATTTTAACACACAAGGTTATTTACAAACTCAACATGAATCTGGCCCATAACTCCAAAAATGGCCGACTCCTTACAATTTCGCCTAAATTCCATTTTTATAAGATTCTCTTTTATCTTAAAGGGTGAATTTAAAAGAAACAGTAAGCCTCCCGTAAACCATCACAGAGCTCCCCGAGCGTCTACATTCAGCACAAGCATACTTCCATTTGAACGCTCACCGAACGGGAACATCCTGGCTGCTTTCTGTCGAGCGTGAGAAATTTTCAAAGAATTTATTTTCGTGGAGCAATCCTCTACAACAATGGCGCCTCGTTTTGGTGCTGGACGGCTGTTATGAATATACCGGAAATCACGCCCGGACAGTAAGCCTCCCGTAAACCATCACAGATACTGTCAGGCTTTTACACACAGTACAAACACCCTTCCATTTGAACGCTCACCAAACGGGAACATCCTAGGTGCCCTACGTAAAGAGCGAGCAATTTTTAAAGAATTAATTTTGCAGATTGTCTCGAACACTTTTTGGACCCATCCTGAACTCAGGTCAAAAATGAGTTACTTCCCTTCGGGTCTCATTCTATCGATGTAAACTGGCCATAGCCGTGGATTGATGATTATCAGAATGTTTTTGGACCGTGGTGCGTTTTTGCGCTAGACCTAACTTTTAAAATCTAAATAATAAATTGACAGCTTGTTACACAAACATTCTTCAATCATAAAAGAATTCTTTTTTCATCAAGACAAGATCAGTAGAGAAGTTGTGAAAGTTTGAAGAAAGAAAAGCCCGGAAGCAGGGTCACGCAAAGGTCGTAGCAGACGAGGGTTTATGCATATCGCCGTTCCTCTTAACAGTCAAAAGCCATCGATAGAGTTCTTGTGAACCACAGCCGTTTGTTTCGTGCATAAAAACGTGCTATTGTAGATAAGCTCACATTGAGTCGCATTCAAATGACTGACGATTACATTGTGAAACAAGAAGGGCAAAGCCCATACGACTCACATGCTTTACACATTTTTCCTACCAAAATACATGTGACCTTGACCCAAGGTCAAGGTCATCCAAGGTCATGCAACACAAAGCTGTTAATTCAAGACATAGGAAGTACAATGGTGCTTATTGGCTCTTTCTACCATGAGATATGGTCACTTTTAGTGGTTCACTACCTTATTTTGGTCACATTTTATAAGGGTCAAAGTGACCTTGACCTTGATCATATGTGACCAAATGTGTCTCATGATGAAAGCATAACATGTGCCCCACATAATTTTTAAGTTTGAAACAGTTATCTTCCATAGTTCAGGGTCAAGGTCACTTCAAAATATGTATACAATCCAACTTTGAAGAGCTCCTGTGACCTTGACCTTGAAGCAAGGTAAACCAAACTGGTATCAAAAGATGGGGCTTACTTTGCCCTATATATCATATATAGGTGAGGTATTCAATCTCAAAAACTTCAGAGAAAATGGGAAAAATGTGAAAATAGCTGTTTTTTAGGCAACATTTATGGCCCCTGCGACCTTGACCTTGAAGCAAGGTCAAGATGCTATGTATGTTTTTTGGGGCCTTGTCATCATACACCATCTTGCCAAATTTGGTACTGATAGACTGAATAGTGTCCAAGAAATATCCAACGTTAAAGTTTTCCGGACGGACGGACGACTCGGGTGAGTACATAGACTCACTTTTGCTTCGCATGTGAGTCAAAAAGGAAACTGGATCACACGGGTTCACGATGGCTCAGGGGTAAGATAAACCACGCAAAAATAAATTCTTTGAAAATTGTTTGCTCTTTACGGAGGGCACCTAGGATGTTCTCAATCGGTGAGTGTTTAAATGAAAGGGTGTTTGTACTGTGTGTAAAAGCCTGACCGTATCTGTGATGGTTTACGGGAGGCTTACTGTGCCTTTAATCTTCTAAATTTTTCACTGTTACACATTGAAAAGGTTTAACCCATGACTTTTGTTTGTTAAACTTATTTTATTGAGGCATGAAAACAAGCTATTTCAGGATGTTGCAATTCCATGATACTCTGTATTTTTTTCCTGTTCTTTGTTTTTCTCAGCAAGTTTTAACTTTTTCTCCAAATTTGGGTAAATCATCTCAACAGAAAAATGTACTTGGGTCAGATTTTGACAGTCCAAAAGATACTGTATGGATCTTAGATTCAAATAGACCCAAAAAACACATTACACAAGAAAAGTTAAACAAAATTAAAAAAAAAATAAAAAATCTCAGAGTTGTAAAGATTACATTTCAAACTTTAAAACATTTTTTTAAAAGGAAAAGAAATCTAAAGGCTCTACTTTCTGCACAAAAGCAGGTTATTCGGCTAGTTTAATGATAAATCAAAAATTGAGCAAAGCTCATGAGAAAGATCACTGAATTTTCTAATTCATATGCATGCATCTATTTCTCAATGGTATCACAGCTTCTTTGGTCTGGCTATGTACTGTGTATGAAAAGGAAAATTAACTAATTTATTTACATCAGCATACTGGTAGACAAGAACAACATTATCTTATTCTCACCTATTGGAGAGATTTTGTTAATTCATTACTCAAAACACGTTTTGCTTTTTATTTTTATTTTTTTATATCAGCATCTAAATTTAAGCAACAGTCACAGCCAGTATCACAAACAAGCATAGTAAAACATTGGAAGCCGAGAATTCTGTGAAACATAGTTGAAGGCACTTCAAATACAGGTATTTAGCTTCTGAAACAACCAAACCCAAAGGCACACTTCAGCAGAACTATCTTCTCGTTGTAAACAGTGTAACCAGAACACTTTCAACAAATCATATTGGCTCACCGTCTGTTTTGCTTTCCGTCTTGCTTGTTTGCTTGTTTTATCTTTTTCGTTCTTTCTCCCAGTCTTGCCTGCTTACTTTTTGCATTGTTTTTTCCTTTTATTGGTCTAAAATATTCTCTTTCCTGTTACAATGAGCATGTCCCAGGGTTCAGTCGCTGTTCAAGTTGCCGTTTGCTTCAAGAGAAACTTCCAGGAGTAGCAGAGAAAGCAGCAGTTATAAATTGCTGCTGCACTTGACTGCAGTGGTAGACTTGCATTCAACAGGACCTGCAACACAGAATTACAGAGTTAAGATAAACAACATGCATGATTTTGAAACATCAGATCTTGGGTTTGAGAAAGGATAAAGAAAAGGCGAGGGATTGAGTTTCTAACTAATTCAAAATATGTACGTAACAAAAAATGTAAAGACTCAAGTGAAATAAATGAAAATGTTGAAAGGCACAAAAGTCCATTTACAGGTTGACCTACCTTTGTCGATAAAAGAAAGAACACAACACGACTCCAACACCAGCTTGTGAAAACAAGAGCTGACCCACCAATGTTAACATTTAACAGAACAAATAGATCTATACAGTGGAACCCCGCTTTTAAGACCCCCCCCCCCCCCCCCCCCCCCCAATTTAAGACTTCCCCCAATTTAAGATCTTGCTTTTTCAAATTTTCTGTTCATAACCTCTGTAAACTAACCACCATTTCAAGACTGCCTTTTTTTTTTAAGACCTAGTTTTCTCAGATTTTTGGAGGTCTTAAAAGGGGGGGGGGGGGTCAACTGTACTAAAATGACAACATTCAGCTAAGAAAAGACACAGGGAGGAACATTATTATTAACATTACATGTATTATCAATGTGTAGTGCTTCCCGCGCACAAGTGTGTGTGTTTCATTATACGTTATTTTATCGCTGTCGAGGTGAACAATGACTGTCGAGATCTGTGTAAAATGTCATATTTTGGTCAAAAACGCAAATAACATTTATGTATCGATCGAATTCCTTTCAGGTACTGACTTTGTTGTTGTTTTGACGATTGAACGAGCACACACACATGCAATCAAAGTCATCAAACACACACACCAAGAACACCTGTTTACACCAAACACATACACTTCAATGCGCCACAAAAATAGTGCAACTTCAAAAGTTTATTTAACTCCTTCAATTAACATTAGAATATTTGATTATCGCAACATTTTGTTCAGAACATAATCAAAGGAACGGAAAATTCATGAACATCAAATAAAACATCAATTAAATTGCTACATCTCTTTGCACCGTCAGTGTCAGTAACTGTTTTATCCTACATACGTGAGAGACACCCGTGAGATAATAATCGTTCAAATCACACGTGTGTATATCATGTAAATGAGGTCATGTCAAGCAAGTCTGGCAGGGACCTGTTTTTCCACTGCTTATGATGCCAAAGTCACCGAGACAAACGTCATTATAGAAACACAAATTGCGCTCGCTAATTACCCTCGATGAATCTTTAGAACTAACACGTCACGCCACACTTTCAGAGTGACGTTTTTTTGCTTTGACGTAATAGATTGCACGAGGCTTTAGAAGAGATCGAGGTTCTAAAACAAGCGTCTTCAATTTAGCTGCCTCGAATGCAAGACATTTTCAGTAAAATACACGTAAGTACAGTATGTAGGATTTGAAGACCAGCAAACATACCTGGGGGTCACCTATGACAAGCGCATGACCTGGAAACAACACATCATGAATGCAGAGGGAAAGGCCAGGAGAAAACTAAACATCATGCGGAAGCTGGCAGGATCACACTGGGGTGCAAACGAGAAGATCCTGAAAACAGTCTACCAGGGGACTGTACGACCGCACCTCGAGTACGGATCAAGCTCTTGGGCAACAGCAGCCAAGACACACCAGCAGGCCCTAGACAAAGTACAGAACCAAGCGCTGAGAATCATCACGGGCGCAATGAAATCAACACCCATACAGAAGATGGAACAGGTGACTGGCATTCCTCCACTGAGCAAAAGGCGAGACTGCAAAACAATGGTACAAGCCACCAAGTACCAGTGCACTCATGACCATCCAATGAGTGACAGACTCAAGAAGATGTCCTTAGGCAGGCTGAAAAGATCAAGCTTCGCTCTGGAGGCAAGGGCTTTGCAGAAGAAACATCAGACAGAGATGCCAGAGCTAGTGGAGCCACCATCTTTCTCCCTTGACGCCCCACCCTGGGAAGACAGACAAGGAAACCTGGACATACAGACCAGTGTCCCCTACCTCACAACAAAGGACGAGCAGAGCAATGCGACGAAAAAAGCCCTGACTCTTGCCATGCTTGAAGAAAGGTACCCCCAAGAAGCATGGATACTGGTGCATGACCTGCTTTGAGTGTCAACCCAAGCAAGACCGAGCGTATGACGCAGTACTGCTTCCTGCATTAAGAGTCTAAGTCTAACAAAACAAGGACTCATAATCCTCGTGGGTTGTGACAGAAAAAGCCAATGAATAACCATGGCTATGACCTGGACCGTCGTTACCCGTCGAGTAAGTTAGACAAAGGTGCCGTAAACCGGCAGTCCTGCTGCCCTCAAACTGACTTTAAAAACTTCTTGCCAAGACAGAAGTTAAAAGAAAGCCTGAAGAACTCCTTGAGAGGAAGCCGCGATTCTGGTTGTACGCAAGCAACCGAAAGTGCGGAAAATACAATGGCCGAAGCCTGGAGTGGCATGAACAAAATGGCTGAAAGCCGTTGTGCCCGTAGGTCAGTCTGCTTGTAGGCAATTGACTACGTATCAAAAGCCAAAACAGAAAACAAGAAAGACTGGTCGGCATAACCGAAACCCGGGAAGCCAACCTGTCAAAAGACTCCAAAGACGAAGTGTCTTCAAGAAAAATCTGGAATTAATTTCGCTGCCAAATCAACAGGAAAGAACAAAGTGCTACGATTACCTGGAACGTCGGAAGACGAACCAGAAATAGCCGAAACCCCAGTGCAGAAGCACCCGCAACACCCTGGAGGTGCGAGCTGATGCTAATGCGTATGATCCTTCACTCGCCGGAACGGCCGAAGCGAAATCGGAAGTGTAAGACAGGGTACCAATGCCACCAACGACCTGAAACCCAAAGGGTTGACATTGGAAGTCTACTGGCAAAGAGTCATCGTTCCTAGAACCATCAATGGCCGAAGCCGGAGATGATTGTCCCCCAGTACCGGAACCCCGTGCAGCCACGCTGTGCGGAACCGGTAAAGAAAGAACGCTACCACAACCCGAAACCGACGAAGCGGAACCGAAGGTAGCCGGCAATGTGCCAAATGCAGAAGGCGGTGGAGCTGCAAGATGAGAAGCAGACGTCACCCCTTCCGCAAACCACTAGAAGCAACCTCAGCGGCCAAATCCAATGGTCGAGGAAGTCTCTTCTCGACTCAAAAGGTAGACTCAATCTCAGAAGAGTCGTCCCGATCCTCGTCAAAGTCCGTACCGTCAACAACAAAGTTGTCCGACGTAGACTGACCAATCCTGGAACCATCATTGATCCGCACCGGAAATGATGATCCCCCAGTACCGGAATCTCATGCAGCCGCACTATGAGGAACCGGCAAGAAAAGGTTGCTACCTTACCCCCGGAACCGGCGAACCGGAACCGGAAGTAGCTGGCAATCCCGAGTGAAAGCAACCGGAAACACAGTGTTCTGCCCGGAAGCTGACACGTTCAGTCCCCCACCATCCGAAACCGAACTAGCGGAAGTGGAAGTGAAAGACGGATTGCCGTTGCCACCAACAACCGGAAACCCAGTAGGGTTGAAGCCGGAAGCTGATGGCAACAAACAAAAAGTGCCACGATCGCCCGAAGGTGATCCAGATGTGGCCGGAAACCCCTTTGCCGAAGCAGTAGAACCCATCACGAGGAGCCGGTGGTGCCGACCCCAAAGAGACAGGTAGGGTTTCCGTTGCTACCATACCCCGGAACCGGCGAACCGGAAGTAGCTGGCAATCCCGAGTGAAAGCAACCGGAAACAGTGGTGTTCTGACCGGAAGCTGACACGTTCAGTCCCCACCATCTGAAACCGAACGAGCGGAAGCGAAAGTGAGAGACAGATTGCCATTGCCACCAACAACCGGAAACCCCGTAGGGTTGAAGCCGGAAGGTGATGGCAACAAACAGAAAGTGCCACGATCACATGAAAGCGATATTGTGGCCGAAAACCCCTTGCCGAAGCAGTAGAACCCGTCACGAGGAGCCGGTGGTGCCGACCCCAAAGAGACAGGTAGGGTTTCAGTCGAGACGAACTACACTTGTAGGTGCGGAACGCATCGAACTTTCCAAAACACGTACCTCGTCGGCAGAACCCGACAGTTGAGGGCAGTCACATCAGCAGAGGTCACGGCCACTGACAGCCGAAACCTCGACATCGTAGGCAGAGTCGCCGACTGCGTGTGGAACCGCTGCAAAGGCGGAACAAGCCACCCCTCTAAAAGTCAACATCTCCTGCATCTATTCTTGACTTTCTGGAAAGAAGACAAAGGCAGGCGATAACGCAATAACGGGTCGAAACGACCCGTAATGATTCTATGCTAACCTGATCGCAAAACTTCCCGACCAGTAAAAGCAAGAAAATCTAAAAATAGAGTGTGATCCCTTTGCCTAGCTAAAAGAAGCACTCTAAAGAAAAACAAAACTGCTTAAGCAAAAAAAAAGAAAGCCGAACTGCTCGGCAGGTAAACAATGTCACCTGCCTGGCAGCGCTACAGCTTTTGTCCGCCATGTTGAAAACCACAACTCCGTGAAACGGAGTACCAAGTTAACAACGCAAATACCAAAATGCAACGGCGGCACAAGCTATAAACAAATAAACTGTTAAAGATAAGTCACTAGACTTAAGCTGAAACGACAGAACGAACTGCTCAGCAGGTAAACAAAGTCGCCTGCCTGGCAGTGCTACAGCTCTTGTCCGCCATGTTGAAAACAACAACTCCGTGAAGACGGAGACACCAAGTTTACAACACAAATTACCAAATGCAAAAGGCGGTACAAGCTAAAACAATAATAATCTGTAAAGAAAAGTCAAAAGACTTAAGCTTTAAACAACAGAACGAACTGTTCAGCAGGTAAACAAAGTCACCTGCCTGGCAGCGCTACGTCTCTTATCCGCCATGTTGAAAACCTACCACTCCGTGAAGACGGAGACACCAAGTTAACAACACAAAATAACAAAATGCAAATGGCGGTACACGCTAGAACAATAACAAACTGTAAAAGATAAGTCACTAGACTTAAAGGCAGAGTAAGCCTCCCGTAAACCATCACAGATACGGTCAGGCTTTTACACACAGTACAAACACCCTTTCATTTAAACACTCACCAATTGAGAACATCCTAGGTGCCCTCCGTAAAGAGCGAACAATTTTCAAAGAATTTATTTTTGCGTGGTTTATCTTACCCCTGGGCCATCGTGAACCCGTGTGATCCAGTTTTCCCCCTTTTCACAATGCAGTCGTCATAGTTAGTCATTTGAATGCGACTCGACGTGAGCTTATCTACAATAGCACGTTTTTTATGCACGAAACAACGGCTGTGGTTCACAAGAACTCTAGCGATGGCTTTTGACTGTTGAGAGGAACGGCGATTTGCACTGATAAACCGGGCCGTCGTCTGCTACGACCCTTGCGTGACCCTGTTTACGGGCTTTTCTTTTTTTAAACTTTCACAACTTCGAATTGTTCTGATCTTGTCTTGATGAAAAACGAATTCTTTTATGATTAAAGAATGTTTGTGTAACAAGCTGTCAATTTATTATTTAGATTTTAAAAGTCAGGTCTAGCGCAAAAACGAGGCGCCGTTGTTGTTAACGGAACAAGTCTACGAAAATAAATTCTTGGAAAATGTCTCACGCTCGACAGAAAGCAGCCAGGATGTTCCCGTTCGGTGAGCGTTCAAATGGAAGTGTGCTTGTACTGTATTTAGACGCTCGGGGAGCTCTGTGATGGTTTACGGGAGGCTTACTGTGCCTTTAAGCTTAAACAACGGAATGAACTGCTCAGCAGGCAAACGAATGTCACCTGCCTAGCAGCGCTACAATTCTTGTCCGCCATGTTGAAACTACAACTCCGTGAATACAGAGGACAAGTTACAACACAATTTACCAATGCAAATGGCGGTACAAGCTATAACAAGAATAATCAGTTACAGATAAGTCACTAGACTTAAGCTTGAACAACAAACTAACTGCTCGGCGGACAATGACAAAAAAATGTCTGAGTGAGCAACTGCTCTCGTCCGCCATAGTGAAAACAAAACCAACTCCGTGAAAACGGAGAGAGACATTTTCACCAGTGAACAGTCAATTAAACAAAAGTTGTAAACAAGAAAGATCTCACCAACAGCTTAGCAAGATGTACCTAGGGTCAATGGTCTTCCTCACAGGAGACCAAAGGCTGAAAAGCCTAAGAAGTACAAATAAACGTCTGAACACAAACGTGTTGAAGTAGGGAATGAGGTATACCGCCGATAGGTGCCGCGCATGCGCGGGCTGCCGGTGAGGGGAGGTAACTACCAGGGCCTTGTCGTCAAGGTTTTGTTTTTGTTTGGGAGTTACCTCCCCCTGTTACCAGGGTTAAGTACTTCAATGTCTAAGCATCAAACAGAGGTTAATGCTATATATGTGAGTTGGAGTAAGAATATGTGATTTAATCTGGTACGACACAGCAAGCCATGTAGTATTCTGTTTATCCTACATACTGTACTTACGTGTATTTTACTGAAAATGTCCTGCAGTCGAGGCAGCTAAATTGAAGACGCTTGTTTTGGAACCTCGATCTCTTCTAAAGCCTCGTGCAATCTATTACGTCAAAGTAAAGAAACGTCACTCTGAAAGTGTGGCGTGACGTGTTAGTTCTAACAAGAAGGGCAAAGCCCATACGACTCACATGCTTTACACATTTTTCCTACCAAAATACATGTGACCTTGATCCAAGGTCAAGGTCATCCAAGGTCATGCAACACAAAGCTGTTAATTCAAGACATAGGAAGTACAATGGTGCTTATTGGCTCTTTCTACCATGAGATATGGTCACTTTTAGTGGTTCACTACCTTATTTTGGTCACATTTCATAAGGGTCAAAGTGACCTTGACCTTGATCATATGTGACCAAATGTGTCTCATGATGAAAGCATAACATGTGCCCCACATAATTTTTAAGTTTGAAACAGTTATCTTCCATAGTTCAGGGTCAAGGTCACTTCAAAATATGTATACAATCCAACTTTGAAGAGCTCCTGTGACCTTGACCTTGAAGCAAGGTAAACCAAACTGGTATCAAAAGATGGGGCTTACTTTGCCCTATATATCATATATAGGTGAGGTATTGAATCTCAAAAACTTCAGAGAAAATGTGAAAAATAGCTGTTTTTTAGGCAACATTTATGGCCCCTGCGACCTTGACCTTGAAGCAAGGTCAAGATGCTATGTATTTTTTTGGGGGCCTTGTCATCATACACCATCTTGCCAAATTTGGTACTGATAGACTGAATAGTGTCCAAGAAATATCCAACGTTAAAGTTTTCCGGACGGACGGACGGACGTCCGGACGTCCGGACGGACGGACGGACGGACGGACGGACGACTCGGGTGAGTACATAGACTCACTTTTGCTACGCATGTGAGTCAAAAAATCATCGAGGGTAATTAGCGAGCGCAATTTGTTTCTATAATGACGTTTGTCTCGGTGACTTTGGCATCATAAGCAGTGGAACAAGAGGCGAAGCCTTCAAGGCTCCCATAAGAAATCAACAAACAGTAACATAACACAAACTCACTCACTCCGTAACACACACACACACACACACACACACACACACACACACACACACACACACACACACACACACAAACACACACACACACGCACACACACACACAGTTAAAACTAACGCATCATATCAACTCCATGTATAATTTTCAAAAGAAGGCAAACAGATAAAATGACTAGGGTAATAGGTTAGGTACCTGCCATGTGGGCACTTTTTCCACTGCTGTCCTCAGTCCTATACTTTTCATCAAGACTTGTCACCATGCCGAGTAGATCTAAATTCGGAAGTCTTCATGTGGCTGAGGCATATATCTGACATAGCGTCGATCTTGTTGTAGGTTAACCTCCTTTCTGAAACAAATGGCAAAATGCGATTAGTTAATATGATGACTACAACCTACACAAATATAAACAGTGTTTTGAAACAGAATAGTCAGGTTATACAAGCCACTTTACCTATGCAGCATGGTAACCCTACAATATGCGAAACATGTCGACTGCAGCAGCCTGGTTCTTAAAATAATTCTGACGGTCAACACAGCCAGAAATGCCAACAAAGACAAGAAAGCTGTTGCAAGGTAAGCTTACCAAACGTTACATAGCGAATCATATGATAGTGCGTAAACAGCAAACAGTAGATCTACAATCAAAGAGAGGATCGAGTCTGGAATGAAACGCGATACAGATCTAGCATTCAAAAACTGTCTTTCACGTTCAAGGAAGTTGTTGCAAAGACTTACTAAATTGTACAGACAAAACCATGACAGTGCATGTTTTGAATCTGAGGAAAAAATCGTGATCATTTTGACTTTGAGAACAGATTCATTCCGTTTCCTTATATCTGCATGTTCAAGTAAATGGTGGACAGTTTTTTTTCGGGCAGAGTAAACTTAACTTGAGACTCTACTGCAAGTCTTGAAATTCACATAAATCGAACCACGAGCAAAGACATCCAAACATTACAGGCACTTTAGATCAACTCATTTCACTAGAGGTGACTGCCTAGCACTGTGTTTGACATCCGTGTCTGCTGAAATAAAAAGAAATTAAAACAAAACGGATTAACAGTAGGTGACACGTTATCAGAGTGGGAGACACTAGATCTGTCTCTGAACTTACCGGGATACGGCTGCAAGATCGACACTGACTGCCGCGCTTTCGACAGCTCTTCCTCGCGTGGACATTGGAAACACGCTGTGCAGATCAAATTGTAGGAAATCTCCCTTTGGTATCTTCTTTATTTACTTTTCTGGAGCTTAGAAACCGAACAACATGAAATCGTCTTCCCCGGCGAATCGGCGAGGTGAGAACTGGACCACAATCCTTCGCGCGACCCCTGACCTGATCTTGACACCTGACCTGCCGTCTACATGCCAAACACGACACAAACCAGTCAACTGCTTGTACCCCTTCAAAACCCCCCACCACCCGTTTTCTTTGGATACACGCTTTAACTACACACATGCCGACACAATGTTGATCATTGCTTCAATAATTTGAAGATGGTGCTTGAAAATTAACCACGTGAAATGAGTATTTCGGTGTTTAGCCAAAAATGTTAAAGTTTCTACCACAGACATACACACATACATACGCACGCACGCACGCACAGACAGACAAAGTTTACCATCGCATAGGCTACACTTACGTGAGCCAAAAACAGGTCCCTGCCAGACTTGCTTGACATGACCTCATTTACATGATATACACACGTGTGATTTGAACGATTATTATCTCACGGGTGTCTCTCTCACGTATGTAGTATAATCGAAAATTTCAAAACTAAATTTTCATTTAATTAATATACTTACTCAACTCACATAAATGGCATTAACTTCAGTTCATTGCTAAGATATTGAAGTAGTACTCGACCCTGGTAAGGGGGGAAGTAACTCCCTAAGAAAAACAATCCGTAGTCAAGGACGGGAGTCACCTCCCCTACCGGTAACCCGCACATGCGCGGTACTGCTACCGGCCGTCATTCCCCCACGGAAACACACACCTGTAACACATATAATGTTAGCGGGGATGGATGGGAGGGTATAAACGATGTGAGTTGAGTAAGTATATTAATTAAATGAAAATTTAGTTTTGAAATTTTCGATTCAATCACATATTCTTACCTCAACTCACATAAATGGCAGATTGCACATAAAGGCGGTGGGATACTCACATTAATCTCTTGGAAGTATCTGGCCTGCGGCAACCATAGCTGGGAGGCAGTTGGTACCGTCCGGGTAAGTGCTGGCAATGCCCCGGAGGTAGTAGCTGAGGAAGACATCATGAGTCGTCCAGTATGCAGCTTTGAGGACGTCTGACATCCTTCCAGACTTGAGGACAGCTAAGGAAGTTGCCCACGCTTAAGCCTCGTGCATACGAGGTGATCGAGGAGGAAGGACTGACTGCCCCCCCCCCTTTTTGTGTCTGCCACCACTGATAAGCATGCCTTATAAGTGTGGAAGACCATCTGGAAAGCGTGGTTTTTGCAAAGTCTTTATTTCGGGCTGAAATGATCGAAATAAACAACAACTTCGGAGCTGATGCTCGAAACGGAGCGGTGCGCGACAAGTAAGCCTTAAGCGCGCGTACCGGGCAGTTAGAAAAATCCGGATCGCCGGGGGCTAAAAATGTCCCGGAGAGGCCGAATGGAAATGATCGGTGAAAGTGGACCAGGTTTTTGATTCTCGGCGAGAAAATCGGGACGGACACGCAGTGAAACCGAGCCGTCTCTTCCGAAAGTGATATCCCGGTCTAGGCCTGAGAGGCCGTGGATCTCACTGCCCCTCCGCGCGGAAGCGAGCAGTATGAGCATGGGAGTTTTGCGCGTAAGGTCAGAGAGACTAGCGTCTTGTAAAGGTTCAAAAGCACTAGAACGGAGAAATTCGAGTACTAGAAGAACGTCCCAAGCCGGGACAGAAGTTCTCTCCGTTGCAGAACTGAGGGCCGCGCCCTTTAGCACACTCGCGATAACTCCCCCGAGGGAGATGGAGCGTCCAAGTTGCTTAAAAGTAACAGAGATGGCTGAGCGGCGAGCGCTCAAAGCGGACGCGGCGCGTCCCCGAGCGGAGAGCCATGCCAGATGGTTTGCGACCTGCATTGATCGCAGGGCGACCGGGACAACAATATTAGCCGCAAACCATCGAGTCCGAGCCAGCCAGTGTGACTAGTAGACAGAGGAGGTGGCCTGTGAGCCTTTCTGGCCTAAGTCCAAAAGCGAAAACGGAGGCGCCTGAGCACCCCAGTGATCTTCGAACCCTCTCCAGGCGTGAGGATCCAGGCCCTCGGGGCGATGTGCAGAGTCCCCGTTCTGGGCTGGAAAAGCTCCCCTCGCCGGCGGCCGAGCGGGATTGGCGGGCCGCTGGTGAGCCGCATGGGGTCCGGGAACTAATGCTGACTGGGCCAGCGCGGTGCCACGAGAAGGAGATGAAGCCGCTCCAAGTCGGCTTTAGGCTGAACCCTTCCGATGAGTGGAGTGGGAGGGAAGGCGTAAGCCTCTAGCCCTGCCCAGCTGATCGTCATCGTGTCGATTTGTCAAGCTTCCGGGCCCGGAAACAGACGCGACGATCGGGAGGCGAGGTGAAAATCTCGTGGCAAAAAGGACGACCATCGGACGCTCTACCTGCGCCCAAAGAAGGAGGAGCGCCTGATGGGTGATGGTCCACTCCGTGTGGAGGGTCTGGAAGGAACGGCTGATGACGTCGGCAAGGACGTTCAGGCAGCCGGGCAGATAGCGAGCCGAGATCAGGATCTAAGAGAGAGTCTCGCATGCTCGGCTGGACCACAGCCGAGATCGGGACCCGCCCTGTTTGTTGGAATAAGCAGAGACCGCCGTGTTGTCGTAAAGAAACAACAAATGGGTGCACTGGAAAGCGGAGAGAAAGTGATGAAACAGAAGCCAAGGAGTGTTCATCCACTGAGGCGTGGTCTGCTGCGACCAGACCCCGAAACGGAACTGAGACGTCCCAGCCGTGTGACGTCGGATTCCAGACTGGACTGAGCGCCGCCTGAAAAGGGCGCGCCTGCAGTTTGTATAAACGACGTTGAGTTGGACGGACTGCCCACTCCCGTGAATCGAACACCATGCCTTGGTGCAACACCCCGGGGACAACCAAAATTGTGCCGTAAAGTCCCAAGAAGGGGTGGCCGAGAAACTCCTCTATAGCCTGCTTCCGCAGAAAGAGAAGGATTTCCGCCTGTAAAGTCTCCTGAGCGTCTGGGCTGACCGGAAACCGGAAGTTGGCCGGCGCCCTGGACGAAGGGGCTTTGCCTTCCTGCCAAGGAAGGCGGAACCCCGATCGAATCACCCCCATGCTCCATAGGCTGCTTGTCCGAGACAGCCAAGCTGTCAGGACCCGGAAGAGGCCGCCTGCTACCAAAAGGGTAGAGGCTGGGGGGGGGGTGACTGGATCGGGGGTGGCTCATTGGGGGTTGGGCTTGCGCCCAGACCCCCGCTTCCCGAAGGAAGGTTTACGCTGGTAAGGACGGGACCGTGACCCACCCCTACCTGCGCGAGACGACTGCTGCCCAGAAGAGCTGTCTGGCGCCGACGTAGAACTCCGTGGTTTGTTGCTGTGCTGCTTAAGAGCGAGTTCCGTCAGTTGCACCACATGTTGGTCACGAGTTTCCTCAGTTTGCTGCCGAAGGGCATCCAAAGAGCGAGACCCCAGCAACGCACCCTCTGAAAAGGGAGAGACTCTCAAAGAGTCTATGGTGGCCTTATCCGTCAGGCGAGAGCCGTTAAGAAAAGCCTCGCGCCTCCAGAACACCACCTGAGAGTAGAGCCGAGCAGCAAGCGTCATCTGACTGTCAGTGACCTTCGCAAGCGCCGCCAGGAGCATGGCAGCATCAGCCTCAATAGCATCGTCACGAAACCTAAAAGGCTCGATGGACGAAGCGATGGCTCTCGTGAGAGACCGGATGAGCGTTTCCGCTAAAGAGGTCAGTTCAAGGGAAGAACGACCGCTTTCCTCCAGCCCGAGTAGACTCTGTTCCGTACAAACGGAAGTCCTATCTCGGCTATAACCATCCTGCCGCAAGCGAGCCAGTTCCGGAGTCACCAGAAGTGGAGCTGTGGGCAGCGAAAAAGAGGAGAGAAGAGAATGTGGCCTGCTAGGCAGCCGCGATCTTCTTGAGTTGGCTGGGAGGCCGCCGCCTGCCTGAGCCGAGGTTAACCAAGGCTGGGCAGAAGGGGGGGCTTCCCCATGAGCAGCCAAAAGAGGGTAGGGTGTGTTAGCGTCCGCCAACACCTGAGCCATCACAAACGGGACGGAAGGAGATTCCATGAAACGGAACTTCGCCCTCGTGTCCCCCGCGCCCGCAAAGTCTGCCAAAGCAGAAGGAGGGGGTGCGACAACAGTAGAGTCGGCGGAGACACCCTCAGGGAAGTACCGTGAGGTTATCTCCGCAGCCAACTCCAGAGTAGGGCCCAGCTTATTGGGAATCCGTAAGGGGGTAACGGATTCGGAACGATCCTCATCCCCTTCCTGTTCCTCTCCAAAACCTTCCTGATCTCCATCAGAAGGAGGGTCCGGTAAACCGGAAACCCACCCGTCCACGGAAGCGGAAGTGGCTAGAGTCGGTTGAACAATAGACGGAAGCGCCGCAAACTGTCCACCAACAGCACCGCCGACAACCGGAACCGCCGCGGCGGAACCGGAAGTCGGGGCCGGAAGTCGATGCGTAACCAGGGACGGGATAGCAGGGACACTGCCACCGGAACCACTAGCCCGCTGTCCTCCACCGGAAGTGCCTGCCACAGCACAACCGGAAGTCGAGGACGACAATCCGCGGGCAGGCCTGACCGGAAGCCCCGAGGGGCAACCAGAGGAGCCTACCCCCTGCGAACTCCAACCAGGAACGCCGGCAGCCGAACCAAGAGCTACAGGTCGATGACCGCCGACAGAATCTTGTAGGCCAGAGCTGGGCAAACAAGACGCTGCTGCCTGCCCCCCAGAGGCCGGGACAGCCGAAACTGATCCCAGGGGGGCAGGCTGGCGCGCTACGCCGCTCCCTAGCGCACCCGCCACGTGATGGACGGTGTACTGCCGGGGAGGAGCCGTCTGCGAACCCGGCAACGCAAGAGCGTAACCCGGGCCCGCAGGCAAGTGTGAGCCCCCAAAAAGATGGGGACTCCCACAAACGCCGCCCAACGCCGAAGCGCTGGAACCGGGCGGCGCTAAGGCCGCGAACCCCCCTGACAAGGCAGGGGAATCCGCAACCGAACCAGAAAAATCCGGCCCGAGATCGTCCGACGTGATCGTCGCGGACGGCCGCAGCCTAGAAAGAGAAGCCACCCCCCCCACGCCAGGCGGGAGGGGAGCGACAGGCCTTTCCGCCGAATGTAAGGCAACTAGGTCATGTTTCAGAGTTGCGAACATAGCCAGAATTTCTTCCCGCGACACGGACTCGCTAGACCGTGGCGTCTGCGAGCGCGAGAGAGGAGAAGAAGAACGTTCCCGCGTAGGGAAAACCGGTGACGGTGACGTAGAGTCGAGCGAAACCAGTTCTGTCTTCTTAGTCACCGGGTCCGTAACCAGAATTAAAGAAGTAGGCTGTGAAGAAGCCACAGAGGCACGCGTCTTTGATTTAGACTTAGACTTGTCTTTATCCTTCTCTTTTCCCGGTGAAGAGAGTAGGGAAACAAGTTTGCCCTTGCTTTTTGAGTTTTTGTCCGCCATTTGCAATATCGAACACGCGCACGTGGAGATGAATTACAACAGCGAAAATACTCAAACGAACGAAAATACTCGAACGAACGCAGCGAAGAGATAGTGAAACGATCTTACCTAAAGATAGCAACGCAAAGACCAGGGTCAAATGGCCTTCCACGAAGGCCAAGGCAAAAAATATGCCGGAGTACCACAACACGTCTGTGCAGGAGTGTTGAAGTGGGTGGAATGACGGCCGGTAGCAGGACCGCGCATGTGCGGGTTACCGGTAGGGGAGGTGACTCCCGTCCTTGACTACGGATTGTTTTTCTTAGGGAGTTACTTCCCCCCTTACCAGGGTCGAGTACTACTTCAATATCTTAGCAATGAACTGAAGTTAATGCCATTTATGTGAGTTGAGGTAAGAATATGTGATTGAATGTATTATACTGCAAAATAATCGTGTGAATGAGACAGTATACAATTATATAGCTATTCTGATGAACACGTGGGGGAATTCGGGGGCTGTGATTGGATGGTCTCTTCCGATCATCAAAGCATAATGCTACGGAAGTCGGCCATTTTTCTCAATATCCAAAAGCATATTGTCGATAACAAAGACGCATGGTTCCGGTTTACCCATCTGTACCACGGCGATGTTTCTATCGACAACAGCATACGCCGACAACTTAAAAAGCTGTTTCAACAACTGTGTTGTGAAATCGAATGCACTTGGAGTCCGTTTTTCTTCCAAAGTCAGAAAGCGTGTAGCGGTGTGCATGTCTGCGCGAACATGATGCGCGTAAGAAGTTTGTCTGCTATCAAAACCTGAGATCAACGCATCGACGCAAAAACTGTCATTTTGTAAGTTTGGAACAACAAATCAAGGTCATAACAGCTATATAATCGCTATTGTGTTTTCAGCGTAGCAATTGTAGTGTTTGAGAATCTGTTACCATCTAAGGGAAGCAACTGCTACAGATGTGTTAAATAACTAACGAGAGTTAGGGCGCTTGTTACATACACGGATCATCATCATGGCTGACAATAAACACAGCTTGCCCCTCAAACCATCGCTTGTCGGCTTTATCGTGTACATGCATGGTGAATCTGTATCCACCTTCATCACAGACATCATATTGGCGACGAGGTAAATTATTTTACGTACATATCGGCTCTACCTTGTGCAAGAACTTTGTAATCTCACTTTTCTGACTGGCCACGTGCGTGCTTCTCAACTTCCAACATGGCTGAACAGTTATCTGCACTACCTACTTATCCTTCGTTTGACTGTTCGTCTGATGGCCTGTCTATCAGATGGAGCAAGTGGATCGCAAGACTAGAGAACCTGTTCGTTGCATTCAACATTGCCAACGACAAGAGGAAGAAAGCGTTGCTGCTTAAGTACGCTGTGAATGACATTGTGGACTCTTTTCCAGCTGCTGATCTGACCCCTCGGGAGGGTGAGACTCACTTCCAGAAACTTGTTGATCGTATCAATGAACATTTTAACCCACAGATCAACAGAGAGTATCAGGTTTTTACCTTCAGACAGCTCACGCAAACATCTGACAGTGTTGACATTTTTTATCAACAGCTGAAACGACATGCCTCTCTCTGTAACTTTGCAAACATTGAGTCTGAAATTAAATCGCAGCTGATAACCGGTTGCAAAGTGAACAAGGTGCGAGAGAAGGGCCTGAGCAACCCAGGAATGACACTTTCTTTCTTTCTTTATTTGGTGTTTAACGTCGTTTTCAACCATTCAAGGTTATATCGCTACGGGAGAAATGACACTGTCTGACCTCCTGCAGTATGCCCGCACATTGGAGTTGACTGCTTCTTACTCAAGAAAAATGCATGAAGACGGTGCAGTTTAACCGACTCCATCGTTCAGCTACATCAAGCCAGCATCAGCCTGATCGACGTCATAACCAGCCAACCGAGCATTGCAAGAACTGTGGTGGTACATGGCCGCATGAGAAGGGACAGCGTTTGTGCCCTGCTTTCAACAAACAGTGCCGCTCCTGTGGAAAATTCAACCACTTCTCATCCGTCTGCCGTTCCAGTCCACGCAACGGCAAGATCAGGGACAGGTGGAAGGGGCAGTGCATCCTCTTCCTCCTCCTCCCAACAGCCTCGCTCTATCAAGCACAAGCCCAAACCTGTTCACCACGTTGAGCAACATGGTGAATGTGACAACAACGACGCTTCGTTCATCGACGACGGCAATGACTCAGACACTGAGTACGTCTTCACTGCAAACGGCAACTCGCATCAACTGCCACGCTTCAAGGTCTACCTCAACGGACAACAGACAACCTTCCTTGCTGATTCCGGAGCTACAGTCAATCTGCTATCACGGACAGATTATGAAAGTCTTACACCCAAGCCACCGCTCAGCCCGTCAAACGTGAGAATCTCTGCGTACGGCAATCAACACTCCATCCGTGCGTTTGGACAGTTTTGCGCTGAACTACACACTGACACAGCATCCTGCTCAGCCACGATATGTGTTGTTCCAGGCAATGAGAAACCCATCCTGAGCTGGTCAACCTCGCAAACACTCAAGCTGCTGACCACCGTCCACTGCATCGAGCACAAAACTCAGCAAGAGAACCAGCTTGGTAAACTCAATGATCGACAGATCAAACTCCACATCGACGAGACGGTACAGCCTGTCGCTCAGCACTACCGTCGTGTTCCCTTTCATGTCCGCAAGCATGTGGAAGAACAAATCCGAAAGGATGAAGAACTTGGTGTCATCGAGAAGGCAACTGGTCCAACACCATGGGTATCTCCTATAGTTGTGGTGCCTAAACCCAAGTCTCCAGGCAAGGTACGCGTGTGCGTCGACATGCGTTCTGCAAACAAGGCCATCAGGAGAGAACGTCATGCTACCCCAACACTTGATGAACTGAAAACCATGCTCGCAGGTGCTAAAGTTTTCAGCAAGCTTGACCTGAACCAAGGCTACAACCAGCTAGAACTAGCTGAGGAGTCACGCTACATCACGACGTTCTCCACACATCTTGGTCTCTACAGATACCGACGCCTCTTCTTTGGTGTGAACTCCGCAAGCGAGATCTTCCAAGAAACCATCAGGCAAGTACTGTCTGGCCACAAGGGTGTCATAAACATCAGTGACGACATTCTCTGCTACGGTACGTCACAGCAAGACCATGACAACAACCTACGCGCTCTCATGCAGCGTCTCCGTGAGAAAGACCTCACTCTCATCGCTGACAAGTGTGAGTACAACAAGAAGTCGCTTGAGTTCCTTGGTCACATCTTCGGGGAAGACGGCATCACCCCAAGCCAAGACAAGCTCAAGACCATTCTTGAACTGCCAACACCAACCAACGCATCTGAAGTAAGAAGTCTTCTCGGCATGATGAACTTCTGTGGTGCACACTTCATTCCAAACTATGCAACACTCACCCATGAACTCCGTCTGCTGACAAAGAAGACAACACCATGGTCGTGGAATGAAAAGCATGACGCAGCCCTCGGAACGCTGAAAGTAGAACTCAGCAAAGCAACGACACTTGCTTACTTCCATCCAGGAAAACCGACAGAGATCTACACCGACGGCAGTCCTGTAGGCATCTCTGCAGTCCTGACCCAAGACAAGCAAATCATCCAGTTTGCAAGCCGAGCGCTCACTCCAACAGAACAAAGATACTCACAGACAGAACGTGAAGCACTCGCCATCACATGGGCCTGTGAATATTTCCACATCTACCTGTTTGGTGCTCCATTCACTGTCTACACTGACCACAAGCCTTTGGTCAGCATGTTCAACAACCCTCGTGCTCAACTCTCTGCTCGTGTTGAACGCTGGGTACTGAGAACACAGCCCTACGAAATGACTGTTCAGTACCGACCTGGTTTCGACAACCCCGCCGACTATCTGAGTCGACATCCAGTCCAACAGCATCCCAGCAGCAGAGAAGAGAAGATCGCAGAAGAGTATCTTCACTACGTTGTCGACACGTCCACTCCAAAAGCCATGACGTTAGACACCGTCATCTCAGAAACAGCGAAAGATGTCACCCTTATGGCAGTGATCAACGCAATCCTTACCAGTGACTGGGAAGCCAAAGACGACGTTGACACAAAAACTTTCAGAACCCTCTACTTGTGTCGTTCAGAACTCTCACTCAGTCACAACGCATCAGTTCTACTCAAGGGTACACGCATCGTTCTCCCAGAGTCTCTTCATCTTCAAGCTGTGAAAGTCGCTCACACTGGACATCAAGGCATCGTCAAGACAGTCGCCATGCTTCGAGAAAAGGTTTGGTTCCGAGGAATGCAAGAGACTGTCGAGAAAGTGGTAAAAAACTGCTTAACCTGTCAAATCTCCACTCACACACCAGCCAGAGAACCGCTGAAGATGTCTCCACTGCCCACAGCACCTTGGTCTGAACTGAGTGCTGATTTCGCAGACGCACCCAACGGAAACATTCTCCTTGTCATCACAGATGAATATTCCAGATTCACCGTTGTTGACATTTTGCAATCAACATCCAGCCGGAGTGTGATTCCACGTCTCGACAAGATCTTCGCAGAATACGGCATACCAGATGTTCTGAAGACAGACAATGGCCCACCATTCAACAGCCACGAGTTCGCGACATACGCAACACACACCGGGTTCAAGCACAGGAAGATCACCCCCGTGCAAATGGAGAAACGGAACGCTTTATGCGTACCGTCAAGAAGACTGTCAAAGCCGCCCATGCACAACAGCTGAACTGGAAACAGGAAATGTACAAGTTTCTTCTTGACTACAGAACAACTCCACACTGCACAACTGGTGTCGCCCCTGCTACTGCCCTCTTTGGTCGCAACATCAAGAACAGACTACCACAACTCCCGCCGCAGCAGCCAGCGGACGCGAAGATGAGACAACAGGATGCCCGCGCCAAAGGCAAGATGAAGCTCTACGCAGACAACAAGAACAATGTCAAACCAAGCAACCTTCAGATTGGTGATTCTGTTCTCATCAAGGACACTTCCATTAAGAAGTCTACTCCTCCATTCAACCCAACACCCCTCACTGTTGTGTCAAAGAACGGTTCTATGATCTCTGCGCGCCGAGGAAACAAGATAATCACGCGAAACAGCAGTTTCTTCAAACATCCAACTCCTTCAGAAACAAGTGACGCCAAAGCTGAAGCTGTTACTCTTCCTCACACAGATGAACCAAACTCGCAACATGCACACAACAAGCAAAACCAAAACGCACAAAACACACATACTAACGTCGCACCAACTCCACGTCGTTTGCACAGGGAAAACATTTACCTACCAAGCTGCAAGATTTTGTTCCGACTTGAACGTTGAACTGACTGATGTTTTCTAAAATCATTTTATTTCTGGTGCCTGTGCAGACATTTTATTTTCAAGATTTTCCATGTCAAGTGCCTATTGTGTCGTTTTATTTCACATTGCTGTTAAGCATTATTTCTCAGTATTTTTGGGTAACACGTAAATTCAGTTTTGTTTTGTTTTTCTTTAATGAGAAGGGAAGATAAGTACACTAATTTCTACTTTGATTATTATTTGTTAGTACTTTCAGAATTCATAAGGCTGAAGCATTACTTCATAAGATTTGGAGTGAGAACACTTTTCTTGTTGAATGTAAAGTTAAACATTTCTAGTCAGCATTACATTTCTACTTCTAGGCATCATTCTTTAATCTTCAGGAGAAGATATCATTTCTTATCATTTTGCTTGTCCAGTTATCCATTTTGTAATTTTGGATTTTACTTCTTAAAATTCAAGAAGGGGAGAGATGTAGTGTTTGAGAATCTGTTACCATCTAAGGGAAGCAACTGCTACAGATGTGTTAAATAACTAACGAGAGTTAGGGCGCTTGTTACATACACGGATCATCATCATGGCTGACAATGAACACAGCTTGCCCCCTCAAACCATCGTTTGTCGGCTTTATCGTGTACATGCATGGTGAATGTGTATCCACCTTCATCACAGACATCATAGCAATAGGATCCGATATTTAGACTCGAACAAGTATAATGCGACTCGTCTTCGACTCGTCGGCATTATACTTGTCTCGTCTAAATATCGGACCCTATTGCTGCGCTGAAAACACAATAGCTGTTAATATTTTTGTGTGTGTATATTTCCCGAAAATTGTAAAGCGCTCTGAGCAGGGTTTAACTCGAAAATTTTTAAGTAAATTTTCATTTCATTAATATACTTACCCGAATCACATAAAAGCATTGACGCAGTCTTACATGCTTAAGGTCTGAAAAGGCTACCCGTCTTAAACAATTTTAAAGGGGAGCAACCCAACACAAAAAGTGTAAACACAGGTATGGCAATGACCATCTACCCGGGGAGTTACCTCCCGTCCGGGTTACGTGACGTCACTTCCCCTGTAAACACCACGTGTAACTTCATACGACTTAATAGACTAAAAAATCATATGCGGGGTTGGCGGGAGGGAATACACTATGTGATTCGGGTAAGTATATTAATGAAATGAAAATTTACTTAAAAATTTTCGATTAAATTACATATTCTTACTCCGAATCACATAAAAGCAGATAGCTTCAACAAGGCGGTGGGAAAGAAAAATCCAACTCACTCTAAAAACCTTGCCAAAACACTGGCCTGCTGCCAAAAGGTCAGAAAAAGGGCCCAGTGAGAAAGAACAAGTCGCGTAAGGCGAAAATACAATATTTAGTCAAGTAGCTGTCGAACTCACAGAATGAAACTGAACGCAATGCAACGCAGCAAGACCGTATACTCGTGGTCCACCGCTCACGGCATAGGCAGTGAAATTGACAAGAAGAGCGGGGTAGTGGTTACGCTATGCTGCATAGCACGCTTTTCTGTACCTCTCTTCGTTTTAACTTTCTGAGCGTGTTTTTAATCCAAACATATCATATCTATATATTTTTGGAATCAGGAACCGACAAGGAATAAGATGAAAGTGTTTTTAAATTGATTTCGAAAAAAAAAATTTGATAATAATTTTTATATATTTAATTTTCAGAGCTTGTTTTTAATCCGAATATAACATATTTATATGTTTTTGGAATCAGCAAATGATGGAGAATAAGATAAACGTAAATTTGGATCGTTTTATAATTTTTTATTTTTTTTTACAATTTTCAGATTTTTAATGACCAAAGTCATTAATTAATTTTTAAGCCACCAAGCTGAAATGCAATACCGAACCCCGGGCTTCGTCGAAGAGTACTTGACCAAAATTTCAACCAATTTGGTTGAAAAATGAGGGCGTGACAGTGCCGCCTCAACTTTCACGAAAAGCCGGATATGACGTCATCAAAGACATTTATCAAAAAAATGAAAAAAACGTTCCGAGATTTCATACCCAGGAACTCTCATGTCAAATTTCATAAAGATCGGTCCTGTAGTTTAGTCTGAATCGCTCTACACACACACACACACGCACGCACACACACACATACGCACATACACCACGACCCTCGTTTCGATTCCCCCTCGATGTTAAAATATTTAGTCAAAACTTGACTAAATATAAAAACTAACTCACTCTAACCCTTGCCAGGAACTGGCCCGCTGCCAAAAAGCAGAAAAGGACCTGAGAACCATCCTGATTGACAGTCGTGATGTCTCTCAGGCAAAAGTTGCGAAAGACAACATCAGAGAGCCAGAAATGTGTGCCCAGCACTTCTTCCAATCTCCTGGACCAAGCGACCCAGAAAGAGAACCCAGCCTTGGATTAAGCCGAGCCAAGTAGAGAGGGAAAGACAAGCTGCCCCCCCCCCCCCCTTTCGGATGGAAGGAAATGCACATGCACCGAAAAACGATCTATGCGTAAGGTAGTCCGATCAGTGAGGTGAGGGACAAACCTCGCGGCGACCATAAGACGATCACGCCAAAGTAATCAAACTTAGGAATGGCGTGAAGACCAAGTCAGTGAACCTCTTACTTCCGGCCGAAACTGGAAGCAGCTGTCGCGGACGACTGCTGACGTAAGTCGAAGCTCGAACCGGACGTGACAGTAGCCTGTGCACTAGCCGGTAAACCTCTTACTTCCGGTCGGAGCTGGAAGCAGCTGTCGCGGACGACTGCTGACGTAAGTCGAAGCTCGAACCGGACGTGACAGTAGCCTGTGCACTAGCCAGTGAACCTATTACTTCCGGCCGAAACTGGAAGCAGCTGTCGCGGACGACTGCTGACGTAAGTCGAAGCTCGAACCGGACGTGACAGTAGCCTGTGCACTAGCCAGTGAACGTCTTACTTCCGGCCGAAACTGGAAGCAGCTGTCGCGGACGACTGCTGCTGAAGTGACCGGTGACTCTAAACAAACTGACTAAAAGCCAGAGTGTTACAGAACAGTCTGCTTGAAGGTAAATGAAGGAAATTCAAAAAACCCAAGTAAACTTCGTAGCCAAAAACCTGAGAGAGGAGATAAGCCACAAAGAATGACTCCTCCAACATGCATTGCCAAAGACAATGTCCCCTCAGGAAAATCTGAATGTTACTTCCGAGGCCAACTCAAGCGCATCTTAAGTTTGGACGAAACACCAGAACGCGTCTGATCACTAGAGAAAGACGGAGTCAGACTCTGCGAAAGACGCCAGGACCAAGTCCAGCAGCTTGTGGCAAACTGAGAAGAACGGGGAAGCCTGAAAACAGCAGCCCCACTCAAACGGAAATCGTCCTATCTCATCTCCTGCCTAAGATGAAATAAAGGAAAGAAAGTCGAAGTCCGAAGCCACAAGAACAGGGAAAACAACAACCATCCTGCCCACAGGTGGAATGGCTGTTGCACCAGCCGAGGCTAAAAAACCTGGATGCCCTAAGGTCAGCCGTTGTTCCAAAACTCAGACGTACCTATGAAGCGTCTGTGAAAGAAACAACCTCTCCGGTAAAACCGGAAGTGCCACTGCAGCAGCCTGTGACTGAACTGCTGTTACACTAACTGAGGACCGAAGCGGTATAACCGAAGGATAGCGCTAGCACCGACCAGAAGAGACCTCAGCGGGTGCTCGAGCTGATGGGCCTAGATAATAATAATAATGCAAACTTTTATAGCGCTATTCTAGAAAAATGTCTACTCTTAGCGCTTTACAATACATACATCGACCAAGCATACTATACACGCACAGGCAAAGAAACCGACCAAACATAACCAACAAACTATACATGCACAGGCAAAGAAAACGACCAAACATACAATACACGCACAGGCAAAGATAACGACCAAACATAAACAAACATACTATGACCAAACATAACCAACATACTATACGCGCGCAGGCAAAGAGAACAATCAGCACATGTAATAATTACTGACAACTAATGATGCAGGCATACAATGACAATCCAATACACAGCCTAGGCACAAGAACCACAATAGGCTACTGTATAAAAACGTGTCAACAATACTATTTACACACACACAAACAGTGCTGACACAAAGCGCAGAAAATATATATACACGTTATTTTAGGCACTAGGTAGGGGGTGAGGTGGGGTGGGTGGGGAGATGCTGGAGGGGAAATCACTTGCGCTGAAAGAGGTGTGTTTTGAGATTTGTCTTGAATGTAGTGAGAGAATCTGTGTGTCTGAGAGGCAGAGGTAGATCACTGTGAAAGGATCGGCTGACGCATAAACAAATATGCACTCATTAGATCAATGGGAGTCCCCCGACCTCACCACTCCCACAAACTATTGGCTGTGTACAGAGACCATCCAATGAAAACTTGCAAGGAGGAGACCCGCCCCGCCATCACCAAAGTGGAGGGCGGAGGGGGGTGTGTGATCGGGGGCACTTCCTTGGGGAGAGAGGCTTGCTGCTAGGGCTGCCCTTCTCCCTGCCCAAAGGTGATCTATTTCTCGAGAATCAGACAGAGACTGCCTATTGGCCGCTGGCTGAAAACGTCCCGAGGCCTGAGCATGCTTCCCATGAGGAGGCTAGCTCTGCTTTAACCCTTGTAGAGAGAAGTCAGAGATCCGCTGATCTCTATCCCACGGGATCTACTTTTCTTTTCTGGTAAAAACACCAAAGTTCAAAAAGCAGATCCCTCTACTCCGAGCAAAGCCCAATTGTCCCTCCTAGCCTGCTCAGAGACCTGAGCATGCGAGAGAAACAAGTCCTTCCTACACCCGACTATAAAGAGAGGTGAAGGGAGGACAGCCTCTTTGTTCTTCGTTCGCCCTAGCCAGGCTGAACGAGTGGAGATGCCATCAGAGCCCTGATAAACACTAAGCGTGAAAGGTTCAGTGACTCCAGGAAAGAGCGCGAGAGCGCTCTGACGCTCATCTCCGAAAAAGAGGCAAATTCCAAAAACTGACGTCCAAATTCCTCTAAGTTCCTGCGTTCCCATTAAGGTGTACGCGGAAGAGCAAAGACGCCAGCAAAATCTGACCCAGCTTCAGCCAAGAGAACTTCCTATGACAGGAAGAAACAAAAGACGAAGCCTGTGTAGCCGAAGACAGCCGAGGCTGCGCATGTTCCGGAACTGACCCGTGAAGACCGAGTAGCAGAACCGGAACCCGTGGATACCACTTCCGGTAGGAGATGGCCAGCCAAAACCTGCGGAAGATGGTACCCACATTGAAGGTGACTATCAAACCGGAAGTAGGAAAAACTCCTCCTTCGCGGAACGGAAGTCCGACATCGCTGAATGCAACCAAAGAGGAAGCCAATGTCCCTCCATAAAAAATCTGGAAGTAATCTCCATCGAGGCCTCGAGAGAAGCCGAGAGATTCGACAGAACGTGTCTGGTCTCTGGCTAAAGACTGTATAACAGAATAGCCCAGAGAACTGACACTGACCGAAGTCACAGTTGCCAGTGGAAAGCTACTGAACAGGATAACCGGAAAACCGGAAACCCGTTCAACCGGAAACCGTCCTGTCTCACCCCTCCCATAAGAGGGTAAGACAAAGAGGAGGTAACATCCGAAGCCACCAGAACTGAATAGACAGTAGACGCAACACCCAACCAGTGAAGTGACTACCGTCCCGGCCGAGGCTGAAAGCCTGCATGCCCATAGGCCAGCCGATGTTCCTCACTTCGCTAACAGTGTTAGGAAGAAGAACAATACATCCGGACAAAGCCGGAAACGCAACAGACAAAACCGCACAATGCGGAAGCAAATGTTGCGTGGACTGAGGACAGAAGACCGAACGCCCGTAGGCTAGTCCGCGGTCAACTCCAGTAGAGACACACAGTGTAATCGCAAAGGAGGACCTATGCTCCCAGTAAACCGGAAGGACGACTGTCCGGATGTCCGTAGGACGTATCCTGTTCCTCACTCACTGACCTCCATATAGGAGCAGCAGGAGGAGGAACGGCAAATCCGGGCGGAGCCGGAAAAGCAACGGACGAAGCCGCATAAACGGAAACGCCTGTTGCGATGACTAAGGCCGAGGCCAGAACGCCCGAAGGCCAGTCAACGGTCAACCCCAGCCATGACCTCTGTGAGTGCACGGGATGGAGGACCTTCGTTTTCGGGAAAACCCGGAAGCGCGACTCCCGAAAACGGAAGCCGCCCTTGCCTATTCACAGCCGTGCACGCAATGCAAACAGGCTTAGAAAGAGCAGAAGATTAGGCAACGGACGAAGCCGCATACAGCGGCAGCGTCTGCTGCGAGGACTGGGGCCGGAAGCCCGGTGGCCCGAAGGCCAGTCCACAGTCGACACCAGCAGGGACCTTCGTGGGTGTGCCAGATTGACCTTCGCTTCCGGGAAAACCCGGAAACGCGACTCCCGCAAGCGGAAGCCGCCCTTGCTCAGTCACGGCCGTACACGCTGTGCGATCAGGCCTAGAAAGAGCAGCATATCCTGACTAGCAGGAAGTTTTGCAGTCGACACCAGCAGGGACCTTCGTGGGTGTGCCAGATTGACCTTCGCCTCCGGGTAAACCCGGAAACGCGACTCCCGCAAGCGGAAGCCGCCATTGCTCAGTCACGGCCGTACACGCTGTGCGATCAGGCCTAGAAAGAGCAGCATATCCTGACTAGCAGGAAGTTTTGCAGTCGACACCAGCAGGGACCTTCGTGGGTGTGCCAGATTGACCTTCGCCTCCGGGTAAACCCGGAAACGCGACTCCCGCAAGCGGAAGCCGCCATTGCTCAGTCATAGCCCTACTCGCTATACGATCGGGCTTAGAAAGAGCAGCATATCCTGACGGGCAGGAAGTTTGCAGGTAGTGAGCCTGCGACCAAGAACTGTTGCTTAAAAGAGAGCATCCGGTGGCTTCACGAGAGCCAGTGGAGCAGTTCGACTTACCGTCCATGCCCCCCAAGGAGGCAGCAGACGCAGCTGAAGGCCCGCGACCGGAAGCCGTGGCCGACAGGAAGCCAAGAGCGGCCGTCACCCGCCGCCGGCGGAAGTACAACGCTGGAGACGGCGTGTGAAGCTGCAATCTTCCCTCCCAAACTGCGAAACTCTGGAAAAAGAGAGCTAAGCAGTATAGACACCAGAGCGCCGCGCTCCGATGCCCAAGAGAGGGAAAGCAAGAAGCAAGACACGTCACAGACGTGCTAAACTGCCCCCCAAATTCATTTGGGGCAGAATAAGTAACGGACAAAGCGGTTATACATGCTTAGTACGAAACAACAACAAATACCAATGGTCTGATAGACCAATGACACAAACCTAGCCATGTTATATCACAGTCAGACGCGCTGACACAAAAAACAGGCGGCGAAACAAAGAGTTACTGGAAATTAACAAGTCCAAAACGGACGAAAAATTCAGCAACTACAACGAACTTCCTGTCAAACTAATGACTAAACAAGTCGCGTAAGGCGAAAATACAATATTTAGTCAAGTAGCTGTCGAACTCACAGAATGAAACTGAACGCAATGCCATTTTTCAGCAAGACCGTATACTCGTAGCATCGTCAGTCCACCGCTCATGGCAAAGGCAGTGAAATTGACAAGAAGAGCGGGGTAGTAGTTGCGCTAAGAAGGATAGCACGCTTTTCTGTACCTCACTTTGTTTTAACTTTCTGAGCGTGTTTTTAATCCAAACATATCATATCTATATGTTTTTGGAATCAGGAACCGACAAGGAATAAGATGAAAGTGTTTTTAAATTGATTTTGACAATTTAATTTTGATAATAATTTTTATATATTTAATTTTCAGAGCTTGTTTTTAATCCGAATATAACATATTTATATGTTTTTGGAATCAGCAAATGATGGAGAATAAGATAAACGTAAATTTGGATCGTTTTATAAATTTTTATTTTTTTTTACAATTTTCAGATTTTTAATGACCAAAGTCATTAATTAATTTTTAAGCCACCAAGCTGAAATGCAATACCGAAGTCCGGGCTTCGTCGAAGATTACTTGACCAAAATTTCAACCAATTTGGTTGAAAAATGAGGGCGTGACAGTGCCGCCTCAACTTTCACGAAAAGCCGGATATGACATCATCAAAGACATTTATAAAAACAAGAAGGGCAAAGCCCATACGACTCACATGCTTTACACATTTTTCCTACCAAAATACATGTGACCTTGACCCAAGGTCAAGGTCATCCAAGGTCATGCAACACAAAGCTGTTAATTCAAGACATAGGAAATAAAATGGTGCTTATTGGCTCTTTCTACCATGAGATATGGTCACTTTTAGTGGTTCACTACCTTATTTTGGTCACATTTCATAAGGGTCAAAGTGACCTTGACCTTGATCATATGTGACCAAATGTGTCTCATGATGAAAGCATAACATGTGCCCCACATAATCTTTAAGTTTGAAACAGTTATCTTCCATAGTTCAGGGTCAAGGCCACTTCAAAATATGTATACAATCCAACTTTGAAGAGCTCCTGTGACCTTGACCTTGAAGCAAGGTAAACCAAACTGGTATCAAAAGATGGGGCTTACTTTGCCCTATATATCATATATAGGTGAGGTATTGAATCTCAAAAACTTCAGAGAAAATGGGAAAAATGTGAAAAATTGCTGTTTTTTAGGCAACATTTATGGCCCCTGCGACCTTGACCTTGAAGCAAGGTAAAGATGCTATGTATGTTTTTTGGGGCCTTGTCATCATACACCATCTTGCCAAATTTGGTACTGATAGACTGAATAGTGTCCAAGAAATATCCAACGTTAAAGTTTTCCGGACGGACGGACGGACGACTCGGGTGAGTACATAGACTCACTTTTGCTTCGCATGTGAGTCAAAAATGAAAAAAACGTTCGGGGATTTCATACCCAGGAACTCTCATGTCAAATTTCATAAAGATCGGTCCAGTAGTTTAGTCTGAATCGCTCTACACACACACACAGACACACACACACACGCACACACATACACCACGACCCTCGTTTCGATTCCCCCTCGATGTTAAAATATTTAGTCAAAACTTGACTAAATATAAAAAGGAAGCGCTTACCAACTAACAAAGCAGAAGGCAAGTAAAGAGGTAAAATAAGGTTTACCTAACCAAAACATAGGCCGTGCCACATTCGCCGTCAGCTAAGCTGACAAGCAAACATGGGGCCCCAAAATGCCTTACTGAAAAAATTTTTACAAGTCCGCAAAACGGACGAAAAGTCAGCAACTACAACAACATTCTTGTCAAAATAATGACCAAAATGGAAAGAGCTCACCAAACACGTAAAGGCAAGCCGTTAAGACGGGTTAGGAGGCCGGTGGGTGTCCTTACAAACACCAGCACGCAGCCACACACGGAGCCAAAAATTCGACGACCTCTCTGCTGTAGGATGAATAGTCGTATGAAGTTACACGTGGTGTTTACAGGGGAAGTGACGTCACGTAACCCGGACGGGAGGTAACTCCCCGGGTAGATGGTCATTGCCATACCTGTATTTACACTTTTTGTGTTGGGTTGCTCCCCTTTAAAATTGTTTAATACGGGTAGCCTTTTCAGACCTTAAGCATGTAAGACTGCGTCAATGCTTTTATGTGATTCGGAGTAAGAATATGTAATTTAACCTGGATTTATGTGCTCTAGAAGTTTTATACATTATTATTATTATTATCATTTATCTCTGCCACTGAGGACAGCCCCACAATCACTCACCTTTGACCATGGTGAGAGCAATGTCGATGTGCTTCTTCTCAATGTTGCTGGTGTTTGTCAGGTACTGTAACACCGGGCGCAGGGCCAGCCAGTCAGGGTCATCAATGTTCGAGTCCATCAGATGACCCAGGTGGATGTCCAGAATCCGATGACCATTGCTTTTTATCTGTCAGGGAAAAATAGTACAATTAGGATGTGTTTGCTCCTGCATGTCAACTACTGTACTGTGCTCTGATTTCTGTCCATCTGTCCCAGGATATTTGCTTTTCATCAGTTTCAGTCAATTCAAAGCAAAACTGAGGACACACAAACATGAAAGCATAAGAAGACATGGCCAGTAGTCCAAGACAACCCATTCTCTTATGTTGAGGTTTAATTAGACATTGGTCAAGTTTCTGCATTGATTTTCATTCCCTTCATTAATCCTTCTTTCTTTATTTCTCTTCCCCCATCCCCCCCCCCCTCCCCCCATCCCCCCAAAAAGAAAAAATCTAAAATAAAGCCAAAAAAATACATGCGAGCACAGGCAAACAACATTAACCACTTACATGCAGCTTTACGTTCTGCGTGCAGTCGTCACAGATCTGCCTGTTGTGTTTGGCGCTTTCGGTGCAGGTCTTGCACTCATTCTGTATGTCCTCCATGGCCTGGTTCCAGACCTCCGGATTGCGCGCCTGAACGTCCCTTCGGTCAGACCGAAGCAAGAAGATGATGACGCAGGCTATGGCCCACAGGTCGGCCGTCTTCAGAACAGGATCGAACGAGTTCAGATCCAGAAAGTCGAACCAAGGAGGTAAGTACTTGACTGTGTGGCCTGCAGACAAAAAAGAAATGAATAAACGTCAGAAAGGTTCAGAGGAAAGAAAAGCAAAATAAAACAAAAGAAATGAACGAATGCAAAGAACAGTCAACAAAAAAAACAAGAGACATCAAGATTTTTTTTTAACGTCCCTTCAAAGAGGCATCAAGATTCACAAAGTGGTTCACATGCAACTACAACAACAACAACAACAACAACAAGAACACTGCTGTCAACAACACAGCTGCTACTCGAGAAAAAAAAGCAACAACACCAAAACAATAACAACAATAGGTTTTACATGACAACATCAAACAGCACAATACACCATTTAACTTTACAAAAACTGCTCTTAGACAAGCAGATGAAAGCACTCATCTGGGTGGTTAGCAGTGAAGGATCAAAATGTCAAAAATATGTAGTAAACTTACCTCCTTCGTGGAAGGCCTGTGGCTGCTTGGCTGATTCGAAATCAATCAGAACCAAAGATTCAGGGTCTGCTCGATCTCGCACCATTAGGTTCGTTCTGAAGATGAGAGCAAAGATCAAGATAAGTTTAAGTATTTCACGACAACATTCAAATTCCTTCCCCAACTGGATCTCGCTACATTAGGTTCATTCTGAAGATGAGAGTAAAGATCAGATAAGTTTAAGTATTTCAAGACAAAATTCAACTTCTTTCCCAAGTATGTTAACTCTGGTTGACATGTAACAATCTACTGCATGGATTTCTGATTTAACAGTTAACTCTGGTTGACATGTAATAATCTACTGCATGGATTTCTGATTTAACAGTTAACTCTGGTTGACATGTAATAATCTACTGCATGGATTTCTGATTTAACAGTTAACTCTGGTTTACATGTAACAATCTACTGCATGGATTTCTGATTTAACAGTTAACTCTGGTTGACATGTAATAATCTACTGCATGGATTTCTGATTTAACAGTTAACTCTGGTTGACATGTAACAATCTACTGCATGGATTTCTGATTTAACCGCACATTTTCTGTCTTCCTTTCCGTTTATTTCCGTTCGCAAGATAGTTACGACACTGTCCTAGTCCAGACTTTATACATCCAATGCTTTATCATTAATTAATTTTCTTTTATCCCACCTTCAAAAAAAAATACCTCAATTAGTTAATATAACAAGATTTTGTTTCCATGCGTTTTCAAATTTGTTATACAGTAATAAATCTGCTAATACCGACCACTGGAATAACACACCAGATAAATTAACACTAACATTGGAGGAGCCAATCACAAGCAAGGGGTGTATCGGAAACACGTGGATAGGAGCACGTGTGAGGTTATTTGTCAGAGGAAAAGCAAGGGTATCCACTCTTCAACAATCCATTCTAACCCGACTAAGTTATTTCTTAAAATCGTCTATTCCGGATGATTTTTCAAATAACTCACAATTTGACATCACAATGGGCCAGGTCATGGGTATGTAGATAGTGGACAGCTGACAGCAAGGTCTGCGCGAACTGTCGCACCTGGGCCAGGTTCCATTTACAGGTCAACAGTGTACCACCTGTACACAAAATTACACAATTTACATTACGAAAAACATCATCATTATCATCCAATTGAAGAATTCCATAAAAAATTTGTGCCGGGTTTAACTTTAGGCCAAAAAAAAACAAGAAGGGCAAAGCCCATACGACTCACATGCTTGACCTAAACCTAGCAATGACATCATACACTAAGAACTGCTTTACACATTTTTCCTACCAAAATACATGTGACCTTGACCCAAGGTCAAGGTCATGCAACACAAAGCTGTTAATTCAAGACATAGGAAGTACAATGGTGCTTATTGGCTTTTTCTACCATGAGATATGGTCACTTTTAGTGGTTCACTACCATATTTTGGTCACATTTCATAAGGGTCAAAGTGACCTTGACCTTGATCATATGTGACCAAATGTGTCTCATGATGAAAGCATAACATGTGCCCCACATAATTTTTAAGTTTGAAACAGTTATCTTCCATAGTTCAGGGTCAAGGTCACTTCAAAATATGTATACAATCCAACTTTGAAGAGCTCCTGTGACCTTGACCTTGAAGCAAGGTAAACCAAACTGGTATCAAAAGATGGGGCTTACTTTGTCCTATATATCATATATAGGTGAGGTATTCAATCTCAAAAACTTCAGAGAAAATGGGAAAAATGTGAAAAATAGCTGTTTTTTAGACAACATCTATGGCCCCTGCGACCTTGACCTTGAAGCAAGGTCAAGATGCTATGTATGTTTTTTGGGGCCTTGTCATCATACACCATCTTGCCAAATTTGGTACTGATAGACTGAATAGTGTCCAAGAAATATCCAACGTTAAAGTTTTCCGGACGGCCGGACGGACGGACGTCCGGACGGACGGACGGACGGACGACTCGGGTGAGTACATAGACTCACTTTTGCTTCGCATGTGAGTCAAAAATGCTTTGGTTACGGTTTCATGGCCAAAAAAAATAGGGTAGGTAGGTCGATTAAACTTTTTTTTGTTTTTTTGTTTGTTTTTTGGTTGGTCCCTCTTGAAATGATAAAAATATTTGTGTATGCAGGATATTCGAGGTATTTTCATATTGGTGTATTTGGAACCACAGATATTAATTACTTTTTCATGTTAAGAAAAGAAAACTGGACATACCCTTTAAACTGTATAGTGCCACTAGTGAACACAGTTTTCGAGAGTCATGCCAAAGTCCAGTTCGAAAGAGTCTTCGGGCTCGGCACTTATTTTCGTCGACCCAACACATTTTATCCCGAACAGTTTGCCGTCCAAAGTTGGATGAAAATCATGAAAAATGTCCACCAAGGTTGCACTCTTCGAGTACCGACTTATCAGTCGTGTTTGTTCGATATGAACGCACTTTCCGAATACGATTGCAAATGCAGACGACATCTTTTTACGTTCGCGCAACGAACGAACGCACGAGACTGACTTCCCTTGGATATGGGAGTTGTAAAAAGCGGAGTGGTGTCCCTTGTCGGGCTTGTTGTTGTCTGCTCGCCGGCGATCGATGTTTTCTCTGTGCCGTGGTGTTGTCGTTTTCGGTGGGTTTTTGTGTGTGTGTGTGTGGGTTTTTTTGTGTATGTATGTGTTTGGTTCATTTTATTTTTAGCTTTAGGACCAAAAAAAAAGTTTAGGGTCGGCCCAAAAAGTTAGGGTCGGTCGGGAAACCGTAACCAAAGCATTTTTTTTTTTTGGCCTTATATATACGTGTTGCTTGTGCGTGCCTCAATAAATCCAAGAGTATTCACTCTTCCATAATCCATACAAACCCGACAAAGTTATTTCCGACAATCGTCTCTATTACAACTACAAGTGGGCCAGCCAATTTTTAATCCAAAAAAAGTTGTCTCCCTGGCCTATACAGTAGTACCTTCCATTTCCGGCCCTTTCGTGGGCGTGAACCTGCCTGGAGCGGCCAGCTTTCCCATGACTAATGAATTTTCCTTCTATAATTGACTCTTAATGGCCGTTAACCTGTCTGACGCGGTCAACGGTCACTGATTTTTGACCTAAGGTGCCCCTCTTACTCGACAGGAGCGGCCACTTAACGGCCACTTGTGTGTGTGTGTGTGTGTGTGTGTGTTGTGTGCACAGACGGCACAGCACGAGCAGACGACATGAATACTTACGCATGCGCAAACTGTAAATACAGACATGCGCATACATGTACATTTACGGCAGTCACTTCCGGATCGATCACAGCTGATGTGAGTTTGAAACACTTGTTTATCTGACACTCAAATACATATATAATAATCCAAACAACACACATAGAAACATACGAAACAATAGCTTAGCCAGGACGATAGAGTTAAACACGCAAATAATTAAGATGTATTTATAAACGAAAGCAAAACTAACAGAGACAATGAATCGGCGGCTCGTGGGTGATCGCTTTCTTTTCTTCATGAAAACTTGATCGTGTTTTTGGGGTTTTTTTTGAGGAGGAGGGGGCCTGTAATGAACGGCCACCTGATATTTGCGGTCACCTTTGCAATGACTAATGGGTGACCGGATATGGCAGGTACTACTGTATATATATATTTATTTTATCTACTACGATCATTTACCAAACTTTTCAAGCTAGCAAAACTCCCCAAGCCTTGTGCTTCTTTGCACAATACTACAGACACTAAGTCACTAAGTTTACAAAGAAAAGGTAACGGGAGGATGAAGCCAGAAACTTATAATAAACGGAGTAAGAATATGTTCCTCCAATAATTGTTCTTGCTGTACACAATGTCAAAGTGTGTGATAATGGTAAAGAAGTCATTTAACTAATGCTAAAGGAGCTCACTTAAATTCACAGAAAATACTGAATTGAATCATGACTTAAGTAGATGGGTGCTTGAATGGCATACGAGTGCAATAAATTTACATCTACAGACAAAGAAACGTTTGTCCATTTGAATGCATAATAGTGGAGTGGGGGGATGAGGGGTAGTTGTGGGAGAGGAAGGGGGGGGGGGGAGGGGGTGGGGTAACAAAAATAAGAAAGCAGCCCATACCTTCAATGAATTCTTCAAAAATTTGGATGAAGTCCCTTTCCTTGTAGACCCCATAGATCTCAGGTAGGAAGCCTTTGGCTTTGTTGTGCCGCGTCAGGAACTCGATGCCTATCAGTCTTCTGTTCTGCATCTTTATCTGAAAGCAAAAACAGCAACGTCTTATTCATTGTTTTTCTTTAAAGTGCTCAAATAGCGAGAGAGAGAGAGAGAGAGAGAGAGAGAGAGAGAGAGAGAGAGAGAGAGAGAGAGAAAGAAGAAGAGAGAGAAGGAGAGTGAGACGGAGAGGGGGGGGGAGAGGGGGGGGGGAGAGGGGGGGGGGAGAGGGGGGGAGGTTCCTAAGCCTTTCATGCAGCATACTGTTTCAGGGATGTCATTAGGCGTCGGACATCGGACATATAACGATGAAAATCCCCAAATGTCCGATTCACATTGCCGCATGTCGGTCAGATGTCCTATCGTTTTAGCCTGAGCGTGGTCATTGTCCGATATGTACTCCATTCCTTCGGACAGCGCGATATTCGTTAATTTTCATTTCAAGATACAAATCTTCTAAAAGACCGAACGCTCTCGTGTTCAGCTGACACTGAAGTTGCCAGTGCCGCGTGCGGATCTTTTCTTTTGTCGGGAATTCCCGAACCGTTTGCGGTATGCGCCGTTTGGGTATAACCGTCTCGGTGCAGCGCACTGATCTAAAAATAGTGGATTATTTTTAGATCAGTGCATGCTACAGGAGTACGGGAGACAACTCCAACTGACTAAATTTGTCGTCTGCTTTTGTTTTCGATACAAAACGAAGCACTGAATTATGCCACTGAAAAAAAACCTAAAGCCTGCAAAAGATCAGCATTAGATCAAACCGATCATTTTGTTTTTCAACTTTTATCCCAATCATGCAGTTTGTAATCAAAGTAAGAGCTCTGAAGTTGTTCATGTTGGTTTATTTTTTGAAACTAAACAAATACAACATTATACGCACACTGTGTTGATGTATTTACTATATTATGTGTGTGTTCTACAGCGCGCGCGCGTGGGTGTGTGTGTGTGTGTGCGCATGACTTTGGAACAATTCCATGGAATGTGTTATAAGCTGTTTGGCGCAAATTCATAATGTCCTATTACACTTTCTGAAAGCGGTCAAATGTCCTATTGATGCTGAAGAACTCAGGACATTTGTCCTATAGGTATGAATTTGTAGCAACATCCCTGCTGTTTGTGACAAAATTGCAAAAATTGAGTATAGCACAATGAAACCCATTCCTGGTAACAGGGACACATGTATACTAAATTAATCAGCACAGATACTAAACCAGACATACCCACACAGTTATCTGTGCATATGCACACACGTACACAGACTCAAACACATTACTAAAACACAGTCCCAAACTCACAGGCATGAAAAATATATAATACAGTTGGTCAAATTACCTTCTTCAAGACAAATTGATATTTGGTGTGGTTGTCAGCACAGAGAAAGACGCCACAGTTTTTGCTCTCTGAGTAGCGAAAAACCTCCTTGACTGTAAACTCTTTGCCTTGTCTGTATGTCATCACTCCTTCCACTGGCTTTGGAGATAATTTCTGCAAAATATACAAAAAAAATTGTTTAATCAAAACCCTAATTCAAAAACTACACCCACAAAGTGAGCGGTTATAAACCTTGAATAAAAAGTGTATGGATTACAATGTACATGCATGTCTATTGAACCTGCCTGGCTATCTATATCTGTCTAAGCATTCTTATCTTCTTTGTCTACAGTGTACCTGTCTCACAAAACATGGCAGAAGGCAGGAGAACTGCAACCCCCGCCCTCCCCATCCACCAGCACCCATTCCTTCCACTCAGTGTCAGCTGGTGCCTGTGGTCTGTCTGTCTATCTACCCATCTATTCAAATTGATCAGCTAGGACACAGTTTTAAATAAAGTATAGACACATGAAAGCAATTAAGTCGGCCAAAAAAAGATTGTTTACCTGTCTGTTGGCAGACATCCTGCTCAAAAGACTGAACACACGCACCCACCCACACACACATCCACTCACACACCCATTATCAACTTACATCATGAATATAGATGCCAAAATCTCTGTGGTTGGACACAATCTCGACCAGATAGTCCTCCAGCTTCTTGGAAGGACCGAACAAGAACCCTTGCAGAGACTTTTGCAGGCGACTGCAAGTCCTCAGCACAACTGCGGCATCAACAGCGTCGCCAAATTTTTGTTTATCACTGTCGGTAGAATCACTGTGTTCTGAACTGCTAGTGCCAGAGGTCTCTGATCCAGGGCTTTCGTCTGAGCTGGACAGAAGTTTTTCCATGACAGGAATAACAGACATCGGTAAGGGTGTTTTGTTGCTCTCGATAACTGACCTTTCACTGCACGATTCTTGTTGGGTGTGTGATGACATGATGTTAATTGTCTTGAATCAAGCAGCGGTTGCACAGAACAAAATTTCCTGCGACCTGGCAGCTTGGGTCTAGTGACCGGAACCGAGGTCAACCTCTGGACCTCTAAGCACCCTTTTAGGGGCGTGCACAGGTGTAGGTTGAGTGGAAAGTTGTACTGACTCCACTGTCAGCTTTCTCCCTGCTAGATGTTCCTCAGAATCGTTGTACGCCCCACCATCGACTTCCAGTGTGTACTCTATTTACAGTTGTCTTTGAGAGGTCTGGCATGGTGCTCTGTTACTCAGGTAAATGTCGCCATGCTCAGGGAACAGAAGATGCCAAATTTCAATGGCGATGTACCTTACGGTTTGGATCCTCCAGCGTTGACGGCCTTTTTGCCCCAATTGTTGCAGGGTCTGTAAATCAGTTAGTTACAATGATTGTAAGAATTTATGTTTCACCATTCATAGCCGGATCAATAATTCATTTACCGAGGAAAACATGAATTCACTCAACACCACAGTTTCTCTTCTGTCTTCTCTTGGAGGTCATTCTAACTCTAAGACCAGTTTACAGGTGTGGTGTGTACCTGTACAGTAAACCCCCCCTCTTATTATTACATTGAAGACTCCCTCCCTTTTAAGAGTAAGAACCTGCTTTTTTTTTAAAGATTTTATGTTCATAACCTCTATACATTAAGTTAATGCTCATCTTAAGACTCCCTCCCTTTAACCTTCAAGACCTGATTGCTCAGAATTTTGGAGATCCTAAAATGAGGGTTTCCCTATATCCTACAGATGATCTTTTGTTTGGAATGTTGAACATGCAGCATACTCCACATTTATGTTGACAAGTTGTGCTATTATTATTATTAAGAAACATATGATCACACAGTAAAGAACTTGAATTTCCTCAAAATGTTACTCTGTGTTACCAATGTAACCGTGTGCCAATCTACTTTCCTCTTTCGTACTGAACTCAAACACTAAAGCAGACGACACAAGTTATATTACCCAGGTTCTTTTATTCCATACGATGAAATGGGGAAAATGTGGGATAACGGGGGTTTATCTTCAAATACAACTTTGACTGTATAGGACTAAACAACTTCAAAAAAAACAATATTCTCACTCTTCATTCTAAAGCTACATTCTTCCCCTAAAGATACCCTTTAAAACACACCAAATCCTTTCCCCAAACTACACTCTACTCTAAATCCTCACTCTCAACTTTAATCCAAAAAAAACCACAATGAGACTCTAATTTAAAACAAACGAAATCTAAAAAAACAACCTAAAAAACAATTCTTTAAAAAAACCAAATCTACAAAATATCTGACCAAAATCTCTCCACTAAATCTAACTACTCTTCACTAACAAAACCTAGTCTATAAAAACAAATCTACGACCCACTAAAAAAAGAAAAAGACCTAACTAGGTACAGGCAGGTCAAAAATTTAAATTTTTTGATGGGAGTTAAAATTATGTAATTATGAAAGAGGACAAAAATACAAACACAACAAAAACAAGAAGGGCAAAGCCCATACGACTCACATGCTTGACCTTGACCTTAACTAAACCTAGCAATGACATCATACACTAAGAACTGCTTTACACATTTTTCCTACCAAAATACATGTGACCTTGACCCAAGGTCAAGGTCATCCAAGGTATTGCAACACAAAGCTGTTAATTCAAGACATAGGAAGTACAATGGTGCTTATTGGCTCTTTCTACCATGAGATATGGTCACTTTTAGTGGTTCACTACCTTATTTTGGTCTCATTTCATAAGGGTCAAAGTGACCTTGACCTTGATCATATGTGACCAAATGTGTCTCATGATGAAAGCATAACATGTGCCCCACATAATTTTTAAGTTTGAAACAGTTATCTTCCATAGTTCAGGGTCAAGGTCACTTCAAAATATGTATACAATCCAACTTTGAAGAGCTCCTGTGACCTTGACCTTGAAGCAAGGTAAACCAAACTGGTATCAAAAGATGGGGCTTACTTTGCCCTATATATCATATATAGGTGAGGTATTGAATCTCAAAAACTTCAGAGAAAATGGGAAAAATGTGAAAAATAGCTGTTTTTTAGGCAACATTTATGGCCCCTGCGACCTTGACCTTGAAGCAAGGTCAAGATGCTATGTATGTTTTTTGGGGCCTTGTCATCATACACCATCTTGCCAAATTTGGTACTGATAGACTGAATAGTGTCCAAGAAATATCCAACGTTAAAGTTTTCCGGACGGACGTCCGGACGGACGGACGTCCGGACGGACGGACGGACGACTCGGGTGAGTACATAGACTCACTTTTGCTTCGCATGGGAGTCAAAAACCATTTATGTCTATCTTTACTAGAACCAGAGATACAGACCTTTAAATACGGTACGAATTCAGACATATTTGGCCGTTTTTGTCAAATTTCACAACAAGCTGATTTTGAGAAGCTGTAAGATGCCACCATTTCCATAAAACATGTTCAAATTAACACAATTTGTTTCTTTGTATATGGACATTAACCCTATTTTTTTTCGGGCCATGAAACCTAAAAACTTGACCGCAGGCATGACCTAAAAGTAGCAATTTATGCAAATTTCGGCTGCGCCCGAAAGAGATTATGTGTGTAAACTTCAAATAGCTGTGAAACGTACAAATATTGACCAATTTTCAAAATTCAAAGTGTTCTGAGGGTGTCTTTTGGAGACCTTTCAAATGACATGCAACATCACAACATTCTTATATATACACAAATAAAAGCCCCCCCCCCCCCCCCCCCCCCCCCCCATCATTTGAAAGTGACGCGTTTCAAACCTTGAGCCCTCCGTGTACCTGGGAAGCATAGTTGACAGACAGGGGGGCACTGACCGAGACCTCATTGCCAGGACTGGCAAGGCACTAGCAGCCTTTATCATGCTTAAGAACATTTGACAAATTATGCTTTTGTTGCACCCGCCCAATCCACAATCAATCAACAATCCGTTCGAGGGCATGGATTCCCTAACGTCAAATGTGGAATCAAACAAGGAAGCTGTTGTGAAGCCTGCTGCTGTAAGATGTTCTCCAATTCCATCAAGATCTACTTTCCTACACAAAAACGTGTCAAGTGTTTGCAGTGTCTGTCAACTTCTCTCACAGCCTTTTCTGTCAACGTGCGTAATCTGTCTTTGGGGACATCAATCTTTCCAACCTTTTGAATGAATGCCTCAACATCTGGCCATGACTTGCCACCCTCCTTTTTCAGCAGAAAAACTTGCAACAACAGTTTGTTGTCCAGCGACTGTGATACTTCTTTCCGCCTGCCCCGTCCTGTTGCCAGAAATGAGTGCCGGAGCTCTTGAAACTCGGGTGAAGCATCTGGATCTGGATTCTTTACGTTGCAGGAACCACTGTTGGTCATCTTCGCAACGGATGCGGGAGAGCGCATAATAATAATTTAGAGTACAATAAAAGTCCTGACTTTGGTGGGACAAGTCATATAGTCCCGTCACATCAATGTCTTTCCACTCTTAGTGACTTATTAAAATGTTAAAAACTGAGCTCTGTTGGTGGTCAGTGTTGGGGCAGCCCTGATGCCGGCAGTCTCAGCGCTGAGGATGCTGCGCTGGCTGGTCGTGCTGGAAGGTCTGCGTCACTCAGCTGATTCCACTCTGCGACTGTCCGTACGAAGAAGGAGTTCTTGTACTGGTCTGTCTTGCAGGTGGGGATGCGGAAGCCTCGTGTGTTGTTTACAGCTTGCCTCTCGATTATATTGCTGCTTTCATACCCCTGGGACCTTGTGGGGATGACTCTCCGTCGTCCGCTCACGGCGGGGGTGAGAAACTTGTCTGGAGGGAGTGCGGGGATCAGGCCCTCAGAGATCCTGTTGAGGAGGTTGAGGCGTAACTGCCTGCGGAGCTCTTCCAGTGGGGGGAGCTTCAGGTTCCTCAGCATGTCGCTGACGCAGCCAGGGCTTCTCCCAAATAATGATTTTTTGTGTGTGGAAAATAAAGTATGTGAATAGACCCTATCGGTATTCCAAGCTCTAGTGATCTCTCGCAAACTTCAGATCATAGCAAAGCATGCGGTACAGCGATCTCGTGCGAGCTGCACAAGCCAAAGTTCGAAGTTCTCGCGATGTTCAAAGCATAACAAAGAGCGTGTCTCGCGAGAGCTGCTCAGATACCGAAAAGGTCTATTGAACAATCTTCCCAAACATGTTTTGGGGGAAGGGAGAGGTGCCTAAAAGAACTGGACAATACTGAATAAGATTTATATTGAACCTTTAAAGGTCTTTCTGCTTATTTTGTTAATCTTTGCATTACTTTATAGCAGTTTGGAAGATTATATGGGCCTTTCTCTGTGCTGTATACATTTACATGGGTGCAACCTGGAAAATTCCAAAAACCGGCAAAAATGATTTATAAAAACACTACAAACACCCAAAAAATCATTATTTGGGGGTAAGAAGAGAAAATAAGGATGTCAACTCAACTTTTACTGATTTGCATTCAATGCAATAACATTTTCACAGGTCGGTATCGGGAGTTTTCTACATCGCTGTACTGTTTACCTCCTGGATTACCTCCCTTGCCAGGGTCTGGGAAATTTGTTTATGAAACTTTGACGACGCATATCTTATTAAGAGTTGAACATCGAAGGCTACAATTAAATCAGCAGTTATCTGAACTACTTGTTGACAAGTCTGATATTGTATGGTCATTGTATTTAGTGACTGAAATACGTAGTGAACCTTTTCATCGGGCATGTCACTGCGAGGTTTCCAAGTTCTCAACAGATCATAGGCAAGAGTGCCTCGGCGCCGTGATCGTGAAAAATACACAATATCCAGTGCAACTATTGCTGTCACAGTTTACATATAACCTTCTTACAACATTTACAGCAAAAATACATCGAAGAATGTTTGATTATTTACCAAAATCGCGTGCAATCCGACTCAAAATGTCCCCGGCCGATTCATTCATGGCCGCAGCCATTTTGACACAGGCTGAGAGAAACAACCAATGGCTGTGCTCGTTTCAGACAAAAGCGTCGAGTCCCTATTGACGTCACAAGAAAATCGTGTAGACCATCAGAAAGAGCGAAAATCAAAGTTTTCAAAAAGTATAGGCTTTGTATGGTTATTTGTGCGGTTTTTGGTCGAAAATGACTCCTGAAATTATGTTTTTACGACTTGGACTCGTTATTTTTTCAAACACAGGCAAACTTGGTATCAGTTTGAAGAGAATTATCTGCGCTCTCTTTCTGTGCTATTTTTAGCTGTGTACACCTACTGGGGAGACGTAGCCAGCGCAGGTAACACACAGTGTGTTTTTCGTATCCCGCGGCAAGTGACGCTCACGGCGAGAAATAACCCCCCAGAGCGTTTTTTAAAAAAAATGTCAAAAATCACTCATTCAACACACAGCAAAGAGAAACACATCTTTGGAAAGGGTAAACCTTCATCTTTATTGTGGTACACATGATGTAGTAGTGCATGCACAAATGGTGTCATAACATTCGTGGGAGTACAACTGAAAATCAGCTGCTGAATCCTTTGTCTTACAGATTCATAAATAGCTTGCCGGTACCTAACCTAACTAAACCAGAACAGACCTAACTAAAAAGAACCCCTCTAGAAAGAAAGACCTAACTAAACCCAGACCTAACTAAACCAGAAAGACCTAACTAAACCAGAAAGACCTAACTAAACCCCGTCGCACACTCGGCAAACACAGAATGCACGCCGTAAGCATACGTAAACAAATCAACAATTTCAACTACCACAAGCTAACTCATTAAACAACAAAACACATCATTCCTACCAAATAACATGCCTACAATACATATACCGTTCTCTCAAACAACGGTCTTCTAAAGCATTCACACACAAAAATCTTCCCCACCATTCCAACTCACAAAACAATCTACTTAAACATTCAAATAAATCCTCCCCCCAAGCAGCATACTATTCTTTTCACCGCCTACCCATTTACAGAAAGAAAATTGTTTTAACCTACCAGCAAAAGAATCCTCACATTCCGGAAAGATTTCGGCCGTGACAAACATGTCACACAACAGCATTAAAAACACGCCGCACCAAATACACGTCTTTTCCCCTCAAAGATTCCAAGCAAAAGCACAGTTTTAGCGTTCACATCCTGTGCACCGGTGTCACAAGATTAACCCATTCAACTCGAGGGGTGTCAGGCAGCCCCACTTTCTTTAGTTAGTGCCTAACGTCACCTTCAACTATTCAACTTTACATCGCGGTGGAGGGAAAAAGGGAGATGGAATAAAGCCACCTGTCAATTGTTTCTTGTTCACAAAAACATTAATCACAAAATTTACTCCAGAGGCTTGTACCAAAAAAAAACAATCGTTTTACCTATGCAAATTTTAGAATCGGCTATTCCGCGAGACCAATTCAATAGAAATGAAACTCAGTCTCGGAAACCTTAATGGATCCCCGATAGTATAGAGGTACCACGAGTTCACACGGATGCACAAGAGTGCATGTGTACCGTAACTGTCGTTCCCAAGCTCACACCTGTCATAGATATCCCTTGACGTCAATACACATCTATGCACCTGTATAGTAAAATGAAGGAACATTATGAAAACTACTTATAAAAGAAACAGGCAATGCACACCGCTACGATCGGAGTCAACTCGTAAATATCTCCTGCTGCGCAGCAGCGTCAGGGGATCATGACTTGAGTCCCCTGGCATATTACCCTACGCTCGATCGCAGCTTTGGTTTACAACGACGAACGACAAAGCTACGATCGTCTCGGCGAGGATCACCGAGGTTCACCGAGGATATACTCTACAGCCGATCAGATCGGAGACAGTGCCGATTCTTTCGTAAATATTTGACGATTGCAATAAAAATTTAAAAAAGACGGTACTCTTGATATTGAATTCAGACACGGTACAGATCTGGTTGTTGTTTTTTAAGGGAAAGTAGCATTTCATATCAATAAAAAATAAAAAATAAAATGTTTACGTTTTGTGTAGTCTCATTCAAAATCTCACTGTCCCTGAGACTTTCCGTCCGGGTCCGTGTGGAACACCAAGACTGATAAGACTGAAATGATCTCTCGCACAGAAAGAGAGGGATTTATCGAAATTATGTAATACACGCACACACACACACACGCACACAAAACCAGGCTATATTCAATGATATGATCATCTGTTTCACTGTCGGACTTTTGTCGGGCCTAGCTTGATGATGGACTAATTTATGCTGCCGGGAACACCGCCAGATTGCTAAGCTGGCAGGGTCAGGACTGACCTCAAACATTGGGGTTGAAGCAAGAACACGAACAGTTGCCAAAAGGTGTGCGATTCGGGAAAAATGTTCAAATTTTGTCTGATTTTGGTTATAAGACACGTTGAATCTCGCGGAAAGGCGAAGCATGCGGGCATGTTCACTGTGTCAAAACACTGACTCGGCCCCACAAGCTGTTGACAGCAGTTGAAAATGGTAAGCCTAGTTGCAGCGGGAGATGTTGCTGCTACTTGTTTGAAGTATATGAGTTCTCAAAGGTGAAATTCACAAAAATGCTGCAAATTTATTCTCCTTGTGAAACGGACCCCGCCATGATCTCATTCTCAATGAGTTATGCCCCTTGAACATGACAGTATAGGCATGGGGAAAGAAATAATTTTCAAAATGAGCTTGCCTCATACTTGCCCTTTAATGTTGTACAATGTTAGATGCACATTTAGATATGTTTCCTATTTACAGGACGCAAGATATGTTTTCTATTTACAGGACGCACCCGCCAACCACCAACCCAGGCCGGTTATCCAGATCCAGGACAGTTCAGTGCTTAATTTGTATTTGACGTTGTCTTGACCATCAACTGAAAACTGAGTCCTTGCAGTGTAAATCATAGTATGTACAATATTACATTTATATATATAAATTAATGATATATAATTAATATATATTATATAGAGGGCTATTTATTTTTCCTGTTTTATGGTAGAAGAAGGCACTATGCAGGGATGTTGCTACAAATTCATACCTGTAGGACAAATGTCCTGAGTTTTTCAGCATCACTAGGACATTTGACCGCTTTCAGAAAGTGTAATAGGACATTATAATTATGATTTTGCGCCAAACAGCTTATAACACATTCCATGGAAGTGTTACAATGTCGATCATGCGCCCACACACACACACACACCCACGCTGTAGAATACACACATAATATAGTAAATACATCAACACAGTGTGCGTATAATGTTGTATTTGTTTAGTTTCAAAGAAACCACAAAAAAGAAACCAACATGAACAACTTCAGGATAAAAGTTGGAAAACAAAATGATCAGTTTGATCTAATGCTGATCTTTTGCAGGCTTTAGGTTTTTTTTCAGCGGCATAATTCAGTGCTTCGTCTCGTATCGAAAACAAAAGCAGACGACAAATTTAGTCGGAGTTGTCTCCCATACTCCTGTAATCCACTATTATTTTTTAGATCAGTGCGCTGCACCCAGACGGTTATACCCAAACGGCGCATACCGCAAACGGTTTGGGAATTCCCGACAAAAGAAAAGATCCGCACGCGGCACTGGCAACTTCAGTGTCTGTATCTGTATATGTGCGTTACGTTGCTAGCATCCAGATTGCTGGCTTTGGCGCTACGGGTGTCAGCTGAACACGAGAGCGTTCGGTCTTCTTGAAGATTTGTATCTTGAAATGAAAATTAACGAATATCGCGCTGTCCGAAGGAATGGAGTACATATCGGACAATGACCACGCTCAGGCTAAAATGATAGGACATCTGACCGACATGCGGCAATGTGAATCGGACATTTGGGGATTTTGTAAAATGTCCGATGTCCGACGCCTAACGACATTCCTGACTATGGAATATAATAAACAGAAACATCTTCATCTGAATTGCAATAGTCAAAAGTTGATTCTGACAGGTTGTGTACATTCTTTTTTCTTCTTCATTTTTTTCTTCTTATTTCTATTTCCTTTTCAGACAGTGCTTCAAGCAAGACAAGATCCCATGGATGAGATGTTGTACCTGCCATATCACTTCGCTCTCAGTCTCAAGGTCCTGTTCAAATTATCACATGCCTGGCTTTAGTATGTAGTAATACTTTTGATAATGATAGTTTTTCTTTTGGTTTTATAGAGGGTGGGTAGCAGATCTATCATCTATACTTACATTTTTGTCATTTAATCATACAATGCTGTTCACACTGTGAAATACATAAACAAAACCATAATCTTGAGAGATAAATGTCTTGTTAGTGGAGAATGGTACTGACTGGATGTCTCATTAATGGGGTATGGTACTGGGGAGATGTGTTAGTGGTGGAATACATGTTTCGTTAGTGGGGTGTGGTACTGATGGGATGTCTCGAGAGTGCGGTGTGGTACTGATGGGATGTCTTGTGAGTGCGGTGTGGTACTGATGGGATGTCTTGTGAGTGCGGTGTGGTACTGATGGGATGTCTTGTGAGTGCGGTGTGGTACTGATGGGATGTCTGGTGAATGCGGTGTGGTACTGATGGGATGTCTTGTGAGTGCGGTGTGGTACTGATGGGATGTCTTGTGAGTGCGGTGTGGTACTGATGGGATGTCTTGTGAGTGCGGTGTGGTACTGATGGGATGTCTCGTGAGTGCGGTGGGGTACTGATGGGATGTCTTGTGAGTGCGATGTGGTACTGATGGGATGTCTTGTGAGTGCGGTGTGGTACTGATGGGATGTCTGGTGAGTGCGATGTGGTACTGATGGGATGTCTTGTGAGTGCGGTGTGGTACTGATGGGATGTCTCGTGAGTGCGGTGTGGTACTGATGGGATGTCTTGTGAGTGCGGTGTGGTACTGATGGGATGTCTTGTGAGTGCGGTGTGGTACTGATGGGATGTCTTGTGAGTGAGGTGTTGTACTGATGGGATGTCTCGTGAGTGCAGTGAGGTACTGATGGGATGTCTCATGAGTGCGGTATTGTTCTGATGGGATGTCTCGTGAGTGCGGTGTGGTAGTGATGGGATATATATGTCTTGTTAGTGTGGTTTGGTACTTGTGGGATGTCTCACTAGTGGCATGTGGTAGTGGTGGAATGAATCGTTAGTTGGGTGTTGTACTGGTGGAATGTCTCGTTAGTGGGGTATGTTTCTGGTGATGGGATGTCTCGTTAGTGGGGTATACTACTAATGGGATGTCTCATTAGTGGAGTGTGGAACTGGTGTGATGTCACGTTAGTGGGGTGTGGTACTGGTGGGATGTCTCATTAGTGGAGTGTGGTACTGGTGGTATGTCTCGTTAAAGGGATGTGGTACTGGTGGGATGTCTTTTTAGTGGGGTGTGTCCACCGTGTGATACTGGTGGGATGTCTCGTTTGTGGGGTGTGATACTGGTGGGATGTCTTTTTAGTGGGGTGTGGTACTGGTGGGATGTCTCGTTGGTGGGGTGTGGTACTGGTGGGATGATGTCTTCTTAGTTGAGTGCGGTACTGGTGGGATGTCACGTTACAGGGGTATGCTAGTGATAGAATGTTTTGTTAGTGGAGTATACTACTAATGGGATGTCTCATTAGTGGAGTGTGGTACTGGTGTGATGTCTCGTTAGTGGAGTGTGGTACTGGTGGGATGTCTCGTTAGTGGGGTGTGGTACTGGTGGGATGTCTCATTAGTGGAGTGTGGTACTGATGGGATGTCTTGTTAGTGGGGTATGTTTCTGGTGATGGGATGTCTCGTTAGTGGGGTATACTACTAATGGGATGTCTCATTAGTGGAGTGTGGAACTGGTGTGATGTCACGTTAGTGGGGTGTGGTACTGGTGGGATGTCTCATTAGTGGAGTGTGGTACTGGTGGTATGTCTCGTTAAAGGGATGTGGTACTGGTGGGATGTCTTTTTAGTGGGGTGTGATACTGGTGGGATGTCTCGTTAGTGGGGTGTGGTACTGGTGTGATGTCTCGTTAGTGGAGTGTGGTACTGGTGGAATGTCTCGTTAGTGGAGTGTGGTACTGATGGGATGTCTTGTTAGTGGGGTATACTACTGATGGGATGTCTTGTTTGAGGGGTATACTACAGATGGGATGTCTCATTAGTTGGGGGTGGTACAGTTGGGATGACTTGAAAATGGGCTATTGTACTGGTGGGATATCTCATGTTAGTAGGGGGGATGTACTCATGGGATGCCTCCTTAGTTGGGTGTGGTACAGGTAGGATGTCTCGTTTGTGGGGTATAGTAGTGTTTGGATGTCTTGTTAGGGTGGTGTGGTAGTGGGGGGATATCTCATTCATAAGTGGCGTGTGGTAGGGGTGGGATGTCTCATTCATAAGTGGTATTTGTGGGATGTCTCATTAGTGGCGTTTGGTAGTGGTGGAATGTCTCGTTAGTTAGGTGTGGGATGTCTCATTAGTGGGGTATGGTACTGGTGATGGGATGTCTCATTGGTGGGGTATACTACTAATTTTGTTTGTTTGCTTAACGCCAAGCCGACCACGAAGGGCCATATCAGGGCGGTGCTGCTTTGACATTTAACGTGCGCCACACACAAGACAGAAGTCGCAGCACAGGCTTCATGTCTCAACCAGTCACATTATTCTGACACCGGACCAACCAGTCCTAGCACTAACCCCATAATGCCAGACGCCATGCTGAGCAGCCTCTAGATTGCCAATTTTAAAGTCTTAGGTATGACCCGGCCGGGTTTCGAACCCACGACCTCCCGATCACGGGGCGGACGCCTTACCACTAGCAGACCTGTTTACCCTTACGATTTTGGCGTAATTTATTACGATTTTCTGCAAAAAATACGCCATTCCGCTATCCGTGTCAAGAGTACGATTTTCATAAATTAAAAAAATGTAAAAAAAAAAATTTTTATTTTTTTTATTTTTTTTTATTATCAATTCACATGTTTGGCATTGTTTTTTTCAATGGCAAAATGGGGTGAAAAAGCACAGGACTGACCAGAGATCATGTCTGTCTGATGAGATGCTGGAGAGCCTTTATTCTAGTGGTGAAGTCTCGCCCTCACTCATTCGGCAAGCGCAAGTACAGTAGAGAAGCGCTTGACACACTGAAAAAGGCCTACTACGAGCAAAAGAAAAAGAATCAGTGATGCATGTGCTTTTGATGTGATCTTCTTTGAAATTATGATGACTACAAAAACTGACTGATGTGTTTTGTTTGTGAATGATGGATATATTATATGTGCATGATTGCGTTTCGCAGACACAGTTGTCATGTGCGTTGTAATTGGCGACGAATGCTGGATGATTACTATTTTTGTGCCAGGATTACTATTTTTGGGGCTGAGCATTACTCCAAAACACTTATGGGGGTAAACAGGTCTGCACTAGGCCAACCGTGCCGGTCTATACTACTAATGGGATGTCTCATTAGTGGAGTGTGGTACTGGTGTAATGTCACGTTATTGGAGTGTGGTACTGGTGGGATGTCTCATTCGTGGAGTGTGGCACTGGTGGTATGTCTCGTTAGTGGGATGTGGTACTGGTGGGATGTCTTTTTAGTGGGGTGTGGTACTGGCGGGATGTCTCGTTAGTGGGGTGAGGTACTGGCGGGATGTCTCGTTAGTGGGGTGAGGCACTGGCGGGATGTCTTCTTAGTTGAGTGTGGTCCTGGTGGGATGTCTCGTTAGTGGGGTATGCTACTGATGGAATGTTTTGTTAGTGGAGTATACTACTAATGGGATGTCTCATTAGTGGAGTGTGAAACTGGTGTGATGTCTCGTTAGTGGAGTGTGGTACTGGTGGGATGTCTTGTTAGTGGGGTGTGGTACTGGAGGGATGTCTCGTTAGTGAAGTGTGGTACTGGTGGGATGTCTTGTTAGTGGGGTGTGGTACTGGTGGGATGTCTCGTTAGTGGAGTGTGGTACTGGTGGAATGTCTCGTTAGTGGAGTGTGGTACTGATGGGATATCTTGTTAGTGGGGTATACCACTGATGGGATGTCTGTTTCGTGGGGTATACTATTGATTGGATGTCTCGTTAGTGGGTTGTGGTACTGATGGGATGTCTTGTTAGTGGGGTATACTACTGATAGGATGTCTCATTTGTGGGGTATACTGCAGATGGGATGTCTCGTTCGTGGGGTATACTACTGTTGGGATGTCTCATTAGATGGGGGTGGCACAGTTGGGATGACTTGTAAGTGGGGTATAGTACTGGTGGGATATCTCATGTTAGTGGGGTGGGGGGGGATGTATTCATGGGATGCCTCCTTAGTGGGGTGTGGTACAGGTAGGATGTCTCGTTTGTGGAGTATACTACTAATGGGATGTCTCATTAGTGGAGTGTGGTACTGGTGTGATGTCTCGTTAGTGGAGAGTGGTACTGGTGTGATGTCTTGTTAGTGGGGTGTGGTACTGGTGGGATGTCTCGTTAGTGGAGTGTGGTACTGGTGGAATCAGGAATGTCACGTTAGTGGAGTGTGGTACTGATGGGATATCTCGTTCGTGGGGTATACTACTGATGGGATGTCTCATTAGTTTGGGGTGGTACAGTTGGGTTGACATACTCCCCCCGGGTTAGGGGGAGTCCCATATTGATTGGGACGAGAAAGAATTTACCCGATGCTACCCAGCATGTCGTAAAAGGCGACTAACGGTTCTGTTTCTCCTTTTACCCTTGTATAGAATATAGTCAATTTTTGAGTCACTTGAGAAAATGTGACTCTATGTAATCGGTCAGTGTTAGTCTGTCCGGCCGGCCGGCTGTCCGGCCGGCCGGCCGTCCGGCCGGCCGTCCGTAGACACCACCTTAACGTTGGACTTTTCTCGGAAACTATCAAAGCGATCGGGCTCATATTTTGTTTAGTCGTGACCTCCAATGACCTCTACACTTTAACGATGGTTTCGTTGACCTTTGACCTTTTTCAAGGTCACAGGTCAGCGTCAAAGGAAAAATTAGACATTTTATATCTTTGACAAAGTTCATCGGATGTGATTGAAACTTTGTAGGATTATTCTTTACATCAAAGTATTTACATCTGTAGCCTTTTACGAACGTTATCAGAAAAACAAGGGAGATAACTAGCCTTTTCTGTTCGGCAACACACAACTTAACGTTGGGCTTTTCTCGGAAACTATAAAAGTGACCGGGCTCAAATTTTATGTGAACGTGACTCCCAGTGACCTCTACACTTTGACGTCTGCTTTGGTGACCTTTGACCTTTTTCAAGGTCACAGGTATGTCTTGAATTCTTCAGGTATGCATTGTGTTGTGAATAGCAATTTCTTCCTGTCCATCTGATGCCTCATATAATATTCAGAACTGCGAAAGTGACTCGATCGAGCGTTTGCTCTTCTTGTTATAAAGATTTTAGTCAAGCAGTATGTAAGAAATGTTAAGTCCTTTGTACTGGAAACTTGCATTCTCCCAGTAAGGTAATATATTGTACTACGTTGCAAGCCCCTGGAGCAAATTTTTGATTAGTGCTTTTGTGAACAAGAAACAATTAACAAGTGGCTCTATCCCATCTCCCCCCTTTCCCCGTCGCGATATAACCTTGAATGGTTGAAAACGACGTTAAACACAAAATAAAGAAAGAAAGTTGGGATGACTTCTAAGTGGGGTTAGTACTGGGGGGATGTGCTCATGGAATGCCTTTTAGTGGGGTGTGGTACAGACAGGATGTCTCGTTTGTGGGGTATAGTACTGGTGGAATGTCTCGTTAGTAGTGTATAGTACTGGTGGGTTCTCGAGTTAGTGGGGTGAGTGGGGTGAGGTACTCCTGGGATGTCTCGTTGGTGGGTATGGTACTGGTGGGATCCCGCATTGGTGGAGTATAGTGTCGGTTGGATCTCATGCTTTTTGGGTGTGGTACTCACGGGATGTCTCGTTAGTACTCTTGCCTCGGGTTTAGGGTAAACAGGTCTGGGGGTGTGGTTCTGGTGGGATCTCGCGTTAATGAGGTTTAGTACTGTTGGGATGACTTATTAGAGGGGCCTGGTACCGATTGGATCTTGCGTTAGTGGGTATTGTACTGGGGATGTCTTACTTGTTGGGTGTTGTAGTGGTAGTATGTTTCGTTAGTTGGGTATAGTGCTTGTGGGATTTTGCGTGAGTGGGGTATAGTACAGGTGGGATGTCTTGTTAGTGGGGTGAAGTACTGGTAGGATCTCATGTTAGTTTGGTGTGGTACTATCTATGGGTTCTTGCGTTAGTGGGGAGTAGTACTCATGGGGATATCTCGTTAGTGGGGTATACTACTGGTGGGATGTCTTGTTAGTGGGATGTGGTTCTGGTTGAATCTTGCGTTAGCGGGGTATAGTACTGGTTGGATGTCTCGTTAGTGGGGTTTAAGGCCAGAAAGTGGCGAGTATTGTACTTGCCATGGTTAGTATGCATGTAACTGGCGAATAGAAATGTTCATCTACTCGCCAAATGCGAGTAAAAGTGTCTCATTAGTGGGGTCTGGTACTGGAAGGATCTCACTTTAGAGGGGTATTGTATTGTTCGAATGTCTCTCGTTAGTGAGGTAAAATACTGGCGGGATGTCTTGTTAGTTGGGTGTGGTACTGGTGGTATGTCTTGCTAGTGGGGTTATGTACTGGTGGTATGTCTTGCTAGTGGGGTTATGTACTGGTGGTATGTCATGTTTGTGGGGTTTTGAACTGGTGAGGTGCCTCGTTAGTAGGGTCTGGTACTGGTGGGACCTCCTGTTAGTGGGGTATTGTACTGGGGATGTCTCATTTGTGGGGTGTGGTAGTGGTGGGATGTATTGTTAGTGGGTTATAGTGCTGGTGGGATTTCGCGTAAGTGGGGTATAGTACTGGTGGGATGTCTCGTGTTAGTGTGGTGTGGTACTCCTTGGTTCTCGTGTTGTACTTATGGGATGTCTCGTTAGTGGGGTGTGGTACTGGTGGGATCTTGCATTGGTGGGGTATTGTACTGGTGGGATGTCTCGTTATTAAGGTGTGGTACAGGTGGGATCTTGCATTGATGGGGTATTGTACTGGTGGGATGTCTCGTTATTGGGGTGTGGTACTGGTGGGATCTTGCATTGATAGGGTAAGTGGGATGTCTCGTTAGTTGGGTGTGGTAGTGGTGGTATCTCGCATCAGTGGGGTATTGTACTGGTGGGATGTCTTGTTAGTGGGGTAAAGTACTGGTGTTGGTTGTTGTGCAGGTGGGATGAGTGATGCACAATGCAATTAGTATCTAACTTGGTGGCTCTTTGTTGCAGACATCTTCCTGGTGTGTTTGTTCTACTTGCCTTGCCTGGTAGGAAGAGCATTCACTGGTTTAGAAGCTTGCAAGATGACAGCTATGCTAACCACATATTGGAGAACATTGGCTGACTGGTGCAAAACAACATATCTCATCAGCTTTGTGATGTGACTGTGGAATGCAGCCTACTGAATACAAGTGAACATCATGCTGACTGTCTGTAAGTGTACCGGTAATTGAGTGTATAGATCTCTGCATCTGCATGCAAAAAAAAGTGGTCACTCATGGTTCATGTATTACGGTTGCTGTAAGCCATTTACCCAGCATATGGCAAAAAGAAAGAAAACACTTATACCAAAGGCAAAGAAATTATGACAAAGAACACATAATGAATCGTTGTGTTTAACATATATGTGATCCATATGCTTCTTACTTTATGGTGTAAGGATGAGACGGAAAACCAGATAAAGAGTCTTTCTTGACCACACTCAGTATCAAGTTCCTAATATTGTTGAAACTGGATTTATCTTCAAATTTGCTTACACCTCATTTCTAACATAGTAGCTGTCGGTCATCACTTGGTATGTCTTGCAAATCTCTCACAGGATGTGTACGCATCACTTCCTCACAGGCTACAATCAGTTAAAGGAGCAAAGGACACACAACTAAGTGCTTTAAGTTTGTAAGGGTATCTGGAAGGCCAGTAAAATAAAATAGAACGGTGATAAATACAAGACTTATTTTACAACCATTTGAAAAATACATACATCCTCCGTGGCTGCCCGCATAATGAAATCGTTTTTCTCGTGTATTGAACTTGCCAGTGTTTCATCACAGAGCAGAGTCCGCCCCACACTTTGCTTTGTGTACATTACGTGAACACCCGCACAACACAACATTTTCACGAGAAAAACACGTTTATTTGTTTGCTTTGTCTGTATTACACATTTCTATTTACATTTACCACTGACACACCTAATTGCATACTTTATAGTTTGCAAGTGAACCGTTATCATACAAAATAACGTTATCACGAGACGAACAGAGATATCAGAGATTGTCTGCTTCTCAAATGTTTCGCGCAAATCATGTAATATCTATTTTTGCGAAAACCTCCCGAAGAAATGCAATCTCAGCGGCTTCAACCTGCAACATATTCGTGCTTATTTGGAATGTGACGTCCTGTTCTTCGTCACTAAAACTAAGCATCGCACAGAACCAGCGCCCTTCCATTAGATAGCAACAACTTGTTTTGAAGCCAGAGCCACTACCGACTGAGCTGTTTTACCACCTAATTCCCTAATTGATGTTAGCTGAGAAATTATGGTACTCACATTCATTCTAATTGATATTCCATCAGGTACACAAAGATATTACCAGATATTGCCCATCAAGAATTTCTTTAGCCTTCAATTGTACTGGAAAGTCTGTTTTCTTGTCCAGTGTAAATTTTAGTTTCTTTTGCATACAAACTCATATGAGTAAAACATCTCTTGATCATCCTTTGAACTTCAGAAATAAGAGCATTGTTTGTAACACATTCACACGTCCAAACAGGATTACATATCCTGCTGTTTTACACGTAGAATATAACTTAAAAAAACCTAAAAAACATTGTAAAATTCCTTCACAACATCCATATGGTAAGATGTCGGCCTCCTAATCAGGAGGTAGTGAGTTTGAATCCCGGTCGCTGCCGCCTGGTGAGTTAAGAGTGGAGATTTATTTGATCTCCCAGGTCAACTTATGTGCAGACCTGTTAGTGATTTAACCCCCTTCGTGTGTGCATACAAGCACAAGACCAAGTGCGCACGGAAAAGATCCTGTAATCCATGTCAGAGACGATGGGTTATAGAAACACAAAAATACCCAGCATACCTCCCCTGAAATCGGCGTATGTTGCCTAAATGGCAGGGTAAAAATTGTCATACACATAAAAATCCATTCATGCTAAAAATATGAGTGAACGTGGTAGTCTAAGCCTATGAACAAAGAAGAAGAATAATATGGGTTGAGTGTGAATCTTACAATCTGTTCCCCATGGTTCAAAATCATGCAACTTGGTACATATTCTTGTATTCAAAAGGTAAATATGCCAATGAATAAAATTGATTTTATGTGGGAATGGTTGTGTCATATAGTGTTAACTGTTATTTGGTACATACTTGCGTTGAGAGATGAAAAACAGTTGGAATCAGGAAGTCAAATCTATAACCTAGGCAGAACACACCAGTACATGTACATGCAAGTTGGCCAGCGTACACATATTCCATGCTACTTGGGTTTAAAGCGCATTGCACAGTGTAAACAAACATTGTTCAATACATTGTCTAGAAAGACCACCCAAGACAGTATTTATGTTTATGTTAATACTAGAACGTTCAAACTCTTATTCCAAGGTATTCCTCAAATACATGTATGTTGTCATCAATACAAACCCTAACCAAACTCTGTTGCTCTTTAGGCGATTTTGAATACGTCCAGCAACAGCATGTGAATTGTAGGCTGCTCTTCTCAGGGTCGGAAAGTAGGAAGAAAATCAAAACAGCCACGGTGCAGCGGAAGAACTTGGGGATAAATACTCATGTCCAAACAATACCATAAACACAGCTGTTTTAAATTGGAATAACTCGGTGCTCAAAAACTTATTTTAAGTATTCCTGGTGTTTTCAGTAACATGATTCCAACCCCCAGCCCAAACTCTATAGCTCTCAGTCCTTGGTGCACTTTATTCCTTTAATTAAACAAAAAGGATAGCTCACATTGGAATAGAATGTTTAACACAAATGCATTGTAACTTTTGGTGTTTGTTTTGTTACAGATTGATCATGCTACCTTCCTTGGCCTCCCCTGGAACGGATGTTTCCTACAGGAGTCGAATTTTCTGCTGTTATTGATTAGACACCACTGTCACATGTCACACAGAACAGTGAATTCTTCAACTCATAATAAAAAAAAATAACAGTAAAAAGCTACCTTTCTTGATTTTGTGTGTGATTTGCCAAATGTGAGAACAGATGAGTGTGTGACATATTGTGGGATTTGGGTCTTTCTCAGAAGTGGTGCTCAAGTTTCCATGTTACAGCTGTCATCAAATACATTTCATATTTCATTGTGTAACTCGACAGATCAAATGACTACAAACAAAATTGGACACAGAATGCTGAAGGATTCATAAACAATTCAAGAATGCATTTGATTTGATTTGGGTAAGCTGAGCAAAAATTAGTTTCATGCACCACTTTTAAAGGCCACTCCCTCCCTCCACCAGTATCATCATTGTGTAAAGCAGACCCATGGCTTTATACTAAATGTGTTTACTTTCTCTTTCTGAACACGTTTAGTTAATGCATATGTAATTCTTTTGACTATGATTTCTGAGGATGACCCAATTCACTTGTTTTTAAAGGCAGAGATGACCCTTCCGATTTTAAGATTTTATTCTTTGGCAAACTTTTTAATTCTTATTTCAAGGTTCTTCATAACAATTCTAAGAAAAGGTGTTTCTTGTTCTAAAACGTTATATTGAATTATGGGTCAAAGTGGACCTTTTTAGGGATTAAACATGTAGTTTTGTGGAAACATTCATTTTCTGGAAAAATGAACTTTGAAGTATGTTTTGTTTTACTCTAAACAGGTCTCTAGAAGCAACAACATTTTGTTTACAACATAAATTTCAAAAATAAAAGAAAGTTTTTGACAGAATTTCTAAAATCATGTAATTCACAAAAAGCCTGTTACTGTATTTGTTTGTTTGTTTGGTTAACGCCCAGCCGACCACGAAGGGCCATATCAGGGCGGTGCTGCTTTGACATATAACGTGCGCCACACACAAGACAGAAGTCGCAGCACAGGCTTCATGTCTCACCCAGTCACATTATTCTGACACCGGACCAACCAGTCCTAGCACTAACCCCATAATGCCACACGCCAGGCGGAGCAGCCACTAGATTGCCAATTTTAAAGTCTTAGGTATGACTCGGCCGGGGTTCGAACCCACGACCTCCCGATCACGGGGCAGACGCCTTACCACTAGGCCAACCGTGCCGGTCTGTTACTGTATAAAAACGCATTTCTGGTGAAAGTAAGATCTGACAAAGTCTAGAAGATGACTAGTCGACTCTTTACCAATGAGAAAACAGCGTCTAAAGTTTTCAATATGGTGTCAACAGTAAATACAATACATGTACTTTGAAAATGATCAGTTAATTGCAAAAAAAGAGGATGATAATTACACCACACAATGATTTGTGTGATGTTCAAAGAACCTACAAATGCGCAGAAAACAAAGAAGGATGTGTTTTGACCCAACGTTTGTGCCATCTCTGGCTTTAAGAACCTGTCGGTGCCATAGACTTAAATAAATATTCTTGTACAAATATGTTGAAAGCATCATAACATGAAGATTTCAAGTGACAGAGAAAAATAAAACACAAAATATATTCAGCATACTTTTATGGACTTTCAGCATCACAGTGAATGAGACTTAAAAAAAAACCCACATGCATTAAACTACACTGCTGAAGATCACAAACTTGATTTTGTAAAGCCAGGTTTTATTTAGAAACCTACAGGTAACGTTTAAAAACGAAAATAGAAAAGATATGCAGTAATGTATATTATTACTGTATAAACGTATTGTTTAAAGGTATCGCAGATGGTGTGGTATTGTGCAGTTTGTGTTGACTGCAGTGGCTGATCAAGAAAAAGTGCCCATGCAGTTGTGAATACATTGTATCAGTGTAGGGTGGTGTGTATATGTTGTCTGCAGTAACTTCATCAAGGAAAAAGTCCTACGCAGAAGATGTTGATGCATTGTGTCACTGTCGGAGTAAATAAATCTGCATAGACTACCAGCGTCCAGATGTGTGTGCTCTCTCTCTCTCTCTCTCTCTCTCTCTCTCTCTCTCTCTCTCTCTCTCTCTCTCTCTAAAAAACTGCATTAACCTTGAAGTCAATATGAATGCCGAAGAAGGCCAATTCGGTCTTTTGAGTATGTAAGACTCCATTATTACAGCATTCCAGTTTTTGAGGTCAGCCAACACTGCCGATACGAAACGAAGAAACTGCAAAGTCACCTGTGTACAAGAAATGAAAAAGTGTCCATGCAGTTGTGAGTATCAGTGTAGAGTGCAAAAGTATGGTTGTACCCACAATGTGATGCCCGTCAGAAGGGTGTACTTTCCGTCATTGTGATTCTCAAATTACTTAGGATCATATCAAGTAACTGCATGTCTGCCACGTAAGAGCACTTTCATTTCAGAATATTTTGGCCCAAATGTAGTACGACACTACATGATATTCAGATGCCCGTCAGTGAATGTGAATACATTTCGCAGGCTTATATTTATAGTCATGAAAGTTTGAAACTAAGTTCAGAAACACTTGACTGAAAAAGATCACCAGGAGACACAACCACTCAACACTCACACAGACATAATGGAAAAGGAGTTCTTAATTGGACACCTTTGTCAGAGCTGATGAAACTGATAACAGCGGGATTAGGAGGTACCAAGATGCCCGGACGGACCCGCAGGGCCTAAAATGAACAGCTTGCTGCAGTCGGCACCGACCCCATTCAGGTATAGTACATAACAGAATATCTTGCACACGTACCTGTACCACAGGTATTTGAATGCACTTCTGCTGTAACCTGATTATACGTACGTCTGCTTCGAGTCCGCTTAGAATGATAAATGTCGTCATATACAAGTCGTCAGTGAAAGCAGTGTGATCAGTCGAAGCTGCCAGGTGTGTTGCAAGAAGACTGAACTTGCAAAGAACTCCAGGCCAGGTGCCTGCTTACTTAGGACTGACACCATCAGTATTCATTTTGGGGTGGCTTATCCCACCGCTGGGAGTATTTCAGGCGACCGTGCTCATGCGACACTGCGCCGACAAAATCATTTACAAGCAACAACATGAAATACAATTAAATTTTAAAAAGCCGCTGAGAATCTACTGAGTGTCATTAAATTCAATTCGCCTTTCAGATTGTCTCACGGTCAGTCAGTTTATCATTATGTCAGGTAACCGCTGCGCAGGCACGCAGCGCGCTGACTGACCCCGGGGGCTGCAGTCTTTCTGAATGGGCCGGCAGACATATGAACCGTGAAAACTACAGTTATATTATTTCGTTTTGCTGATAAACTGACGGTATTTTAAGCATGCAAGGCGGTTGGGGCTGATGAAGCCTGCGGGAGGGGGTCTGAAGCCATGCAGCCTTACTGTCACCGTTATGACTGACGGCCGCATCCACGCCGGTCCCGTTCAAGGCTATTATCATATCAGTCCTTCAGGCTAGTCCTTAAGAGTCGCAACCTCAAGTTGTGCCTGTACTGAGAACATTATATTCTCAAGTTCCCGTTCAACAGTATTCACTGAGTTGTCCATGCAATACTCAGTTAAACGCACGATCCTAGCAATATATTGCGACAACTGAACAGTTGAGCTCAAGTGTCCGCGGCCCCGATATCTAAAGTGGACTGGCTGGACACTACACTGACTTGAATATTACGGTCTTCGGGATAGTGAATGGGACAGACACTGACAGATATGTGTTTTGAACAACTTCTCATCCGTGAGGCTCGATTGATTGAGGACCCGTTATGTGTTCACTGAGAACACTACTTCTCAGTGAGGCTGGATTCAGTGATTGAGGACCCGTTATGTGTTCAGAACAACTTCTCGGTGAGGCTCGATTGATTGAGGACCCGTTACTATGTGTTCAGAACAACTTCTCAGTGAAGCTCGATTGATTGAGGATCCGTTATGTGTTCAGAACAACTTCTCAGTGAGGCTCGATTGATTGAGGATCCATTATGTGTTCAGAACAACTTCTCAGTGAGGCTCGATTGATTGAGGATCCGTTATGTGTTCAGAACAACTTCTCAGTGAGGCTCGATTGATTGAGGATCCGTTATGTGTTTAGAACAACTTCTCACTGAGTGAGGCTCGATTGTTTCAGAACAACTTCTCAGCGAGGCTCGATTGATTGAGGCCGTTATGCATGGGTGAAACCTAGGAAAATCAAATTGACTGAAATTTTTTTGAGGCAGGGGTCCAGGGGCCGCCCAGGCCCTGGCGGGGTACGGGGCAGGGCCCCGTTAGGGGGTCCAGGGGGGCAACGCCCCCCGCCCGAAAACGAATTTTTGCATTATTCATTGTGATTTTGTGGCCTTTCCTGGCCAAAAAATACACTATCATGCAGGTCAAAAAAATACCTTCAGATTCTAATGATATGGTAAAAAGGGTAAACAAAATCAAAACAATTCACAGAAGTAATCATTTTTCTTTTGTATCCTTTCACACTTGCATCTTCCAACACAACGACACAATTGACAACAATTAACATTGACAACAGCCATACTACATGAAATAGAAAGTGAACAACTGAACAACTGATATAAAAGTTCGAAATATTTGATTATAAGAAGCAAACATTGCCAGACAGGCATTGAAATAAATGATGAAACAGAATGTCACACATGCAAACAGCATGATGTAGCACTGCACAAAGTAGCAACTAAGCAGTAGCATCTCTTATTCTTATAGTGCAAAGTTCTCAAGGAAAAGCCCTTGAGTTTCAAGCACCAAACTTATCACACACAGTTTTAGTTTCATGAACTCCAACCCGGGCACACTGGAACCGGTTCACTATAGCAGTTCGAAAACGCGTTCCGCAAGTAGTTTCGGTTTAAAAAAAAAAAATTGCAGATTGACGGAATTTCCGTCAGACTTATTTTCAGATTGACGGATTTCAGTCAATTGACGGGCTACTTTCACCCATGGTTATGTGTTCAGAACAACTTCTCAGCGAGGCTCGATTGATTGAGGCCGTTATGTGTTCAGAATGATACTGACACCCCGGGCCGGTCATATCCATTCGGCATTCCGCGTGTTGGTCCACTACGCCACACCATAGCATAGACCATTGGTCTATGGCCACACCGAGTAGCCTCCGCGGCGGGACAGCTCACTGCAGGGCTCATTTCTGGCGTTGACCGACACTGGCACTGCTGTCTGACTGGTTTACTTTTCCGCATTGCCATTGGCCCTGGTCGTACAAGTTAGACTAAGATTTCAGTAATATGTTGAAACATAATCTGTAATTTCTTCTTGTTCTTAAGTCAGTCAGTTTGCCTGTTCAGTTGTCGGCGCCGCGATGCCAGTCACTGATGGACACTGTGCTATGTTAGCCTGGCCTGGTGCGGGCTGCACTGAGGCTGACATAAATACATGTAAGAAGTTCAGTTTTCCGACCTGCTAGGTCAACTTATAAAACATAAGACAGAAAAACATAATTGATTGTATTACAACCACGTGCAGTACACAGGAATGTTGCTTGGCTTGCCGGGGGTCCTGATTTGGCCTATTATGGTCCGCTGGACCCGAAAAGCAACAGCAAATAAATAAATAATGCTTGGCTTGAGTACACTGCGGCGCACACACACGCATGGACGCACGAACACACACACGCCCGCCCGCCAGCAGGCACCCACACAACAAACAACTTGACAAACTGACACTGACACGAAGGCATACACACACGCACCCACGCGCACACACATGACTCCGGCACTGACACGCAAACAAACACACGTGTGTGTTGGTATTCAGTCTGTGTGAATAAACTGATGTGTTTGTGTTTAGGCCTTGAACAAAAACAACAGTCTTATCCGCGTGTGCGTTCGCGTGAGTGTGTTCGAGCGCGCACGCGCACACACACGTGTGTGGGTGTGTGGCGGTGTAAATTTGAGTCAGTGTTTGTGTGTGCGTGTCTTTGTCTCTGTGTCTGTTGTTTTGAAGCATGTGAGAAAGATGATAACTTTTAATATTTAATGACAGACAAACAGCGATCATCAAAGTGACAGTTGGCGTCCATTTCAGCACTGCGAAGCGCTCTTGCGTGACATCTTCGCGACTTTGTTTATCTGTGTATGGATGTGTGTGTGTGTGTGTGTGTGTGTGTGTGTGTGTGTGTGCGTGTATTTGTGTGCATGTGTCTGTAAATATGTGTTAAGGGAGGGGGGAAGAATGCGTTTGGCTTCATAGTACTTGCATACGAATGACTATCGCTAATCGATCGATGTTCACACAAAAAAGAAAACAAGTCGCGTAAGGCGAAAATACAATATTTAGTCAAGTAGCTGCCCTTTTTCAGCAAGACCGTATACTCGTAGCATCGTCAGTCCACCGCTCATGGCAAAGGCAGTGAAATTGACAAGAAGAGCGGGGTAGTAGTTGCGCTAAGAAGGATAGCACGCTTTTCTGTACCTCTCTTTGTTTTAACTTTCTGAGCGTGTTTTTAATCCAAACATATCATATCTATATGTTTTTGGAATCAGGAACCGACAAGGAATAAGATGAAAGTGTTTTTAAATTGATTTCGAAAAAAAAATTTTGATAATAATTTTTATATATTTAATTTTCAGAGCTTGTTTTTAATCCGAATATAACATATTTATATGTTTTTGGAATCAGCAAATGATGGAGAATAAGATAAACGTAAATTTGGATCGTTTTATAAATTTTTATTTTTTTTTACAATTTTCCGATTTTTAATGACCAAAGTCATAAATTAATTTTTAAGCCACCAAGCTGAAATGCAATACCGAACCCCGGGCTTCGTCGAAGATTACTTGACCAAAATTTCAACCAATTTGGTTGAAAAATGAGGGCGTGACAGTGCCGCCTCAACTTTCACGAAAAGCCGGATATGACGTCATCAAAGACATTTATCAAAAAAATGAAAAAAACGTTCGGGGATTTCATACCCAGGAACTCTCATGTCAAATTTCATAAAGATCGGTCCAGTAGTTTAGTCTGAATCGCTCTACACACACACACAGACACACACACAGACACACACACAGACACACGCACATACACCATACCCTCGTTTCGATTCCCCCTCGATGTTAAAATATTTAGTCAAAACTTGACTAAATATAAAAAGCGCAGGATTTTTTTTCTAGTCATAGTCTGAGTCTGTTCGTGTAGACCCGACACTTGGCCACAAATAGCACCTGGTTTTCAAAGAAATCATAACGTCGATTTCGTGCGAATGAGCTTTTGCCAAACAACCCTTTTTAACACTAAGTGATCTATGCTCATTTGCTGGAGTATTAAACGCTTTGGCGAATAATTTTAATGTAATGATCTTGTTGAAAAATGAATTGCCTCCACAAGTGTTAAAAAAAAAAGAGCATCTTTACGATTTTTGTAGCGTGTCACGTGAAGTGACACGTTTTGCATGCATTCACGACTCGCTTGACCCCTTCCCTGTATAACCCAATTTATGAAAAGTAAAAAACAAAAACGACTAAATACTATGCTGATGCACTAATCCTAGAGCCAGTAAAATGTCCTCCACGAATCTGTTTTTCTTTTTAATTTACCTTATCTGGTTCATATTTTACAATTTGAAGAGGGCCCCAAAGGGGGGGTATCATCACGATCACGGGAAGGGAAATTTTAGCTTTCACGATCACAGTTACCTTGATTTTTGTTTTCACGATCACGAACACCAGTGGCAAATCACGGTCACGGTAAAAGTTGCATGTACAGAAAGCACGTGTCAAAGTAAACACAACCACACAGTAATTCGCTCCTCTGGATCTCTTGTTTATTCAACACAAAGTGAGAACTGTTGCACTTTTTTATTATTATTTTTTTAATTCTCTTTCATACACACATAGAAATACATATCATGATTTGTAATCAGTAACAAAAATGTTTTCATTGTTCTCTCTCTCTCTCTCTCTCTCTCTCTCTCTCTCTCTCTCTCTCTCTCTCTCTCTCTCTCTCTCTCTCTCTCTCTCTCTCTCTCTCTCTCTCTCTCTCTCTCTCTCCACTCATTCAACTCACACACATGAATATATACTTGCACAATTTCACATTTCCAGAGCTAAATCTTGTAAACCCATTTTCTCAAAAACTATTGGGTGGATTGAAATTAAAGTACATGTATGTGTGATGGGTTCTTTATTTTCAACTTTGCCATACAATTTGAGGTACACCATCGCCTGGTTTCATGGCCTTAAAAAAGAAACAGGAATGCTACAGGCCAAAAATGGTTTTACCTGAAAGAAGCGCGCAGTGCCAGTGGCGAAGCCACAAGCCTGAGCCTGCGAAGCAGGCGAGCCAACTAGGGGGGTCCGGGGGCATGCCCCCCCCCCCCGAATTTTTGTTCAAAAAACAGTTAAAATCTGTGCAATCTGGTGCATTCTGGGCATCATTTTCAGGGCTGTAATAGTGTTGTGATCTTGTTAAAAATCCCATTTTAGCCTCCCCCCACCACCATTCAACACACCTCCAAACTGGTGAAAACAACACTACTGTGCGCTGGCTTCATTGAGACCGGCGCCCGGTTGCGTTGCGCGATATTCACACGGATCGTTTTTGCGGAAATTTTTCAACTTCACCGGAATAAATTTGACTTTACTGGATTTTGAAAACGGCTTTATCGGATTTCCGGCAATTACCGGAAAAGTAGCATGCCTGACAAAATCAGTCCCCGACGAACATGACTTTGATCGTCTTTGACATGAGGATCAAGTGACCCAAACTGGCACGTCTCCCCGCCATTGTTTCTGAATTTAACCCATTGTTGATATTAAAGTTTACACTTACAGGCGCTAAAATAAATCCAAGCTTAATGCAAAGAAGCGACAATTAGAATCTATGCCAAGCGTGTCCACGTTGCTGGGATGAAAAACACATTTCTAGTTTCGGTTTTGGCTACACGCAGACTCGATCTCGAGCCGGTCGAGGTCACACTGAGCGAGTGACAGCCGGACGTGGCAATGTCGACAATGTCAATGATCTCACTCAAACTCAAAGACCTTGAACAAATTTCAAGATCTTTGCCTACATTCAGAACAGTCATAGAGCAACATAGATCAACATGTAGAGGTTACATGCCGAGTCAGTCTCAGTGATTATCAAAAATAATGGTCGAAGTTAGCGGATCATGAAAAATGCGAGCTTTTTCATGACCGCGAACTGAGACCATTATTTTTGATAATCACTGAGACGAGGTGTGTAACCTCTTTATTCCTCCTTTCTTCAGTTATTCAAAGAAAAGAGGAGGTTTTTTGCGAAAGTTTGATCGAATCCTATTCACTCAACCAGTCAACCTGCGCAGGCGATCGATTAATGCGCGGTTGTATAGTTCCGTGCAAATCATTCCATTCTGTTAACACTTCTTGTCAGTTTTCCTATTTTGGACTAAAATCAAGTACACAGATATGCTGTTATTCTGCTGTGGCGGCAAAGGCAGATATTGTGTGTTCTGTATATGTTTTGGTATCGGTTAGGATAATGTTCTTTCGTCAAATGGGACTAGCAGACGAACTTTTGCACCCGTGTTCCAACGTTAAAAACCGTATGAAGTTAAGTTTTCTGGGGAAAATAGTGTATGAAACCGCTTTATGTTGTTTAAATTGATGAGATGTGTGCATTTGGTTGCGTGTGATCTGTTTATTAAATGAAATATTGTTGAAAACTGACCGTCGGATTGCAGTCTGTTGTCGAAGAAACTGAGTGAAAAGAAGGGGAACTACTCTTGTCGCTAGACAAAGTATGAGTTACTTGCCTTGGGAAATTGCTTGTGATGAACGTCTGATCTAGATTCAGAAAACAACCGAACTCATGGATTTTATATGGAGATTCATGTGTTCAGGCCTGTAGTTGTTAATTTAAATGCGGTATGTTTGTATTGTTTGCTCCAGAGATGTATACTTCGTACATTAGAGCGTTCGGAACTTTTCAGTCGCAAAAAGTAGTACCGAAACAGAACAACCTCTCAACCCATTGCACTATCGAGGATTCAGGCTGTTGCTGGGTCGTTATTTGTTTGGTTGCTGGGTCATTATCGAAAAATAACTACCCCTACAAGTTTACAGAGGTAAAGAAGCAGAGGGGGGAATAAAACTTGATATTACGTCTTCGGAAAGACCGACCCGTAGCCTGACCTTTCCACCAAGGAAGGCATTCTCGCCGCCTGCTTTGGTCTGGCTTGAATCCACAAAATATAACAGAAGTTCGATGACAGTACCGCTGCACGCCATTTTTGATCTTCGAATTCGAATTTGACTGAATGCACTCAAAACTTTTGCACGAAGCCCTTCCATTGGATAACGTTTGGCAGACTTTTGCAATTTTCCTTCTGATTGGATCTCTTTTTTTGTGTGATTGGTTCTCTTAAAGGGAAGCAATCGCTGTCAAAATCATATTTCTGAATGTGTTGTTGCTTCCCTTCAATCGGGATTGGCTCCTTGACGAATAGAGGATCATAGAGTGATACAGCTGTGAAAAATGTACGTTGAAAATAAAATGCTTTGCAATAATGCCCATCACGATAACAAATGACGATCACGATCACGAGACTTGATTTTTTTGTCATCACGGATCACGGGCAAAGTCCCATCACGATCACAGAAATGGAAATTTCGGCAATCACGGTCACAGAAAGGTCAAAAAACGCCAATCACGATCACGATTTTAACCCCTTTGGGGCCCTCATTTGAAAAATCACTTGCAACTGTGGGCGTGAAGGAAACTGTTCTTTCGCCGGGTACTGTACATGTGTTTATAATGCAGAATGCTGTCTTACAGGTGAAAGCAGGTATCTTAAAAATGCACACTTTGTGTGTGTGTTTGTTTGCGTGCGTGCTTGTGTGTGCGATGTCAACCTTTCGGGTGTTGAGGAGGAATATTTTTGCTTTCAAGCCCATGCTTCATTTAAGTTCCAATTTCAAAATATATGAAATAAGAGACAGAGAGTGCAAGTTAGTTCCTGCAGTTAAAGGCACACTCCTTCATTGATAACATGTATCACTATCTCAAATATGGCCAGGCTCTTAAATGAGATAAAACCATCTCTCCAGTTTAAGACACAAACCAAAAATGAACAGCCTAGGTGCTCTCTGTCAACAGTGGACATTTTCTGACTAATTAATGTCATTAAAACAAACCAATGGCCTTCAAGAAATTATTTCAAACAAAATCCAAATCAGCACAAGTAGTTAAGGTATTGATTTTGAATGTGTCCAAGTGGAATAATGATCTTATCCTATATAACTAGGTTAGAGATTGCTTGGATCTCAATTGTTTTCATTAGAAGGAGTGAGCCTTTACCCACTGGAGCCTGTTGTGCACTTCACCCATAATCAGAGAGATATAGAGAAAAGACAACCTGGCAACACAACAAACAAGTTCAGTAAAACTGATTTAATAAGTAAAGCTTGCAAAACCTTTCTCTGACATGTTCATTTACCTGCCAAAAGTACCATGTTGAATAGACGAGTTAGAAGAAAAAAACGCTTTTAGGTTTGTATGTGTTGTGGAAGGGTGACCTTTTCTTGCAAAACCTATGACAAACAAAGGAGGGGCCAATCAATAGTGAGGGGTGTGTCACATGGACCAGAGCACATGTTTCCAACACACCCATCACTAGTGATTGGCCCCTCCAATGTTTGTCAGAAGTTTTGCAAGAAAAGGTCACTCTCCCACAACCGATACAAACCCGACATTTATTTTCGGAATTCGTCTATTTGACAGCAAAACTGAGAACAAATGTAAAGTGACTGACTTGGCAGGGGAATAACATTGGAAGTTTAATCAATCATACACACAGTCATTTGTATTACACGTACTCATATAGGCTGACACATAACTTTTCTGCCATCTCCAAACAACCATCCTTAATTTTTAAAGCAAAGAATTAACGTACAACTTGGTACACACAATATACAAAAGAACTTGATGTGTAGTCTTTTGCAAAACACAAAATGGATAATTTGTTTGTTTATTTGTTGCTTAACGTCCAGCCGACTACGCAGAGCCATATCAGGACGAGGAAGGGGGGGATGAAGGGGGCCACTTGTCAAGCGATTCCTGTTTACAAATGCACTAACCCATTACTTGTGTCCCAGCAGGCTTTAGTAAAACTAAATTAATACCTACTGGAAGATTACCAGTTTCCAGTATGTTAAAATAGGCTTAACCTATCTACTGCTGGGCTTACATCAGAACACTAACAGATTAAACTATACATGAATCGCGAGACAAGCGGCAAGAGAAGAGATTTTTGGAAAAAATACAGGTGAATGAGCAAGAAGGCAGAAAAAAGAAAAGAATTCATGAAGAAAAAGAGAGCATGACAGGAAAGAGGAACCAAAAATCTACCTAACAGCAAACTAGAAAGCTCCTGCGGTTCCAAAAACAGGAGGGGCCTTTAATTTCATAACCGCAGTGCCCCACTGCGGGACACAAAATGGATAAGCATGTGTCATAAACAGATGTTTTGATCAGTAGTCGTTTCTGCTTTAGGTAAAACTTATGTTGACAGGTTTCTTTTCTATGCCATAATGAGAGAGAACACCGACCTTCTCTTGTGCTCAAGGGAGATACATAGACATAATGTATTGAACAGAAAAAAATGTAACATTTCTTTCCGATGAAGTCTTTTGCGATTCTCAAAATGTGGCTAAAATAATTACATTGGAAATGATACAGGTCCTATAATGTACTTGTACTTGTACGACGATTTAGGTTAAAAACCTGTACGCCGATCCACAAAAGTAAGCTGCATACGCGGGGGGGCTAGTAGCAGCTTGGTGTGTAGACACTTGATGTGTCTTTCCAGTGGCTGTCCAGTCGTGCTTTAAAGCAGTTAACGCTATCAGCTGTCACAACATTGTCGGGCAGGGTGTTCCAGTCTAAGACAACTCTGTCTGCGAAGAAGGCACTCCTTACTTTCGACTTGGCAAAGTTTAAAACTGTTTCCTCTCATGTCCCTTTCAGTGGGTGGGGGTCTGTGTAGATTGGGTTTCTGGGTAATGTATATACCTTTGAGGTATTTAAAAGTGTCAATCATATCACCCCTGCGCCGACGATGCTGGAGACAAGGAATTCCCAGGATCCTAAGCCTTTCTGAGTATGACAGTTCCTTCAGACTTCCAATCATCCTTGTTGCCCTTCTCTGGACATTCTCTAGGTCCACATTATAATTAAGGAAAAATCAACAACAACCAAACATAATTGAGCCAATACAAGAAGTAGCCACGCTACTAGGTTTTAGTGTTAGTCTAAAAAGACAATATTCCATGAAAAAGTCTGAACAGATTTGGTGATTTACAATAATCATAGTCAACTGGTGCTCATGACTAAGATTATTGTAAATCACCAAATCTGTTCAGACTTTTTAGTTAGAGTGAACTATGAAGAAGAACAGTATTCTCCAGTAGTGTATTTTCACAATTTGTTTGTTTATTTATTTGTTGCTTAACGTCCAGCCGACTACGCAGAGCCATATCAGGACGAGGAAGGGGGGGATGAAGGGGGCCACTTGTCAAGCGATTCCTGTTTACAAATGCACTAACCCATTACTTGTGTCCCAGCAGGCTTTAGTAAAACTAAATTAATACCTACTGGAAGATTACCAGTTTCCAGTATGTTAAAATAGGCTTAACCTATCTACTGCTGGACTTACATCAGAACACTAACAGATTAAACTATACATGAATCGCGAGACAAGCGGCAAGAGAAGAGATTTTTGGAAAAAATACAGGTGAATGAGCAAGAAGGCAGAAAAAAGAAAAGAATTCATGAAGAAAAAGAGAGCATGACAGGAAAGAGGAACCAAAAATCTACCTAACAGCAAACTAGAAAGCTCCTGCGGTTCCAAAAACAGGAGGGGCCTTTAATTTCATAACCGCAGTGCCCCACTGCGGGAGTATTTTCACAAAACAACATTGGTACAACGTTCATAATTAGGTGTGAGTAAACTATACTGAAGGCATCAATAATGGGCAAAGGAAAAACTATAAGCATGTGCACATGAAGTAAACCAACAAAAACTCAGAAACATTTTGTAAAGCCTCTAAGTCGAATCAACCCCCCAAAAATAATCTCACAAGGATCCAAACTAATGTATAACACCTGCTGTAAATTGAAGTACATGTATGTACTTCAAAAGGACTGCCCAGAAGTCAATAAAGTGGTAATGTTCTCCCTTCAACAAGATACAAAGTCACAAAGATGACAGAAACTATGTGATGTCAAAATAACCAATGCATATACAGTGGAGTCCGGGTACTCATTACATCTACAGTGCCATCTTTCTTCAAGAACAAGAAGAGCAAACGCTCGATCGAGTCACTTTCGCAGTTCTGAATATTATATGAGGCATCAGATGGACAGGAAGAAATTGCTATTCACAACACAATGAGTCACGTTCACATAAAATTTGAGCCCGGTCACTTTTATAGTTTCCGAGAAAAGCCCAACGTTAAGTTGTGTGTTGCCGAACAGAAAAGGCTAGTTATCTCCCTTGTTTTTCTGATAACGTTCGTAAAAGGCTACAGATGTAAATACTTTGATGTAAAGAATAATCCTACAAAGTTTCAATCACATCCGATGAACTTTGTCAAAGATATAAAATGTCTAATTTTTCCTTTGACGCTGACCTGTGACCTTGAAAAAGGTCAAAGGTCAACGAAACCATCGTTAAAGTGTAGAGGTCATTGGAGGTCACGACTAAACAAAATATGAGCCCGATCGCTTTGATAGTTTCCAAGAAAAGTCCAACGTTAAGGTGGTGTCTACGGACGGCCGGCCGGCCGGACAGACTAACACTGACCGATTACATAGAGTCACTTTTTCTCAAGTGACTCAAAAAGGGGGAAATACATGCAGATGAATTGTGGAAATAACTTTTCTGGGTTGTATGGGTTGTAAAAGAGTGAGTACTCAAGAGTCTTCATTTTGCTCCGACAAATATTGACATGTGGTTCCTTTACACATGTATGAGACACGCCCTCGCTAGTGACTGGCCTATGTCACATGGGGAAATATCTCACTTGACATTAGTGGCCAGTCACTAGTGAGAGGGTGTCTCTGAAACACGTGTACAGAAACCACATGTTTATATTTGTCGGAGCAAAAGCAAGAGTACTCACTCTTTCACAACCCATATAAACCCAACAAAGTTATTCAGGAATTCGTCTATTGATACAGCAGCCAAGTTCAGACACACACAGAGCAAATAAATGTTCATTGTCTTTTCACACAATAGGATATTTCATTCTGTTAAAAACAAAAAGGGCCCTTCCAAGCAATTTATTTTCTGATGTCTCTCGGTCCCAGTGACTGAAAAGTGTGATACAGTCAACAGTGTACTAAACAAACCGATTATAACACGTATGCATCATAGACTGTGTACATAGTCATTAAAAAAGCATCAGGTAAAATCAATAAGGTGCAGGAGATCATTCAGACAATAGAGTTACATGGAGAAACCTTTCCAACTTTTTACAGTAAATGCATGGGGTATTAAAATTCAAAACTCAGAAGTGTATTCAGCTTCTGCTACATTGCCAAGCTTGCCACAGAGATAAAATAGTTGCACCTGCCATATGAGAACAGCCTATGATAAGAAGAAACCTTGCAATAAAGGACTGGACACCTGAATTCCCTTTTTTGGTTATCTTCAGTAACATTATACATGTCATGACAGGCCGCCTGCAATGTAGGGACATTTTTGGCTGGACCATAGGGGTGTTTTTTCATGGCAAGTACCACTGTGATATTCCGGTACAGAGATGTTTGGAAAGTATTTATGCTGCACTCCTAGCCATGAAGGACACTTTGGAGATCAAGGTGTACTTATTCTTCTTCTTCTTGTCGATCACTCAGATCAAGGTGTACTAAAAAATGTGAGAAAAAAAATGGGAAAAAAATTCACAAGAGAAAGTTTAGACACAGAAAAGCAGGGTTTATTTATTTTTAGATCAAGGTGTACTAAAAATAAATAAACCCTGCTTTTCTGTGTCTAAACTTTCCCTTGTGACAATTTTTTCACACGGGACAGAAGATATTACACTCTCATACATAAATAAATTCAGTTTTCTGGGGAACACAAGAAGAGAGTAAAGACATCTGTTAGGGGAGGAGATCAATTCTATGGTGGTCTCAGAAAGCTAGGTTCTATTGTACATTTATTTAGACCACTGTGTGAAATCAAATAAGAAGCTGTATATCAATATACATCACTTGAAAATCCCCCCAAAAGACAAAGTTTGAACTAACATGTCCATAAAAGCTGCAAAATACACCACGAACATATAGAGTTAGACAATAGAATTGATGAAAAATGTACAGTGAGTGTTTACCAAACTGTATCTTCCCTTGTTTGTCCATAGTAGTCCTCTATGGCTCTTAAAATAAAACTGAACATGTCTGAGGGCTTTAACATCAATCTTCACAGCTACTGCCTGGTGGTGATACTAGAACTTCCTGTGTTGATGTCTTTTTATCCCAGCCTTGTTGTGCCCTGATTGGAAGACAGTATCACAAGTAGTGGCCACCATCGGACAAAACACTGTCTGTCTTGCACTGGAAAAAACAAAACATTCTGGAATTACAAAGATATAAAAACTTTTTCAAACAAACCCGAAGGTTTGTTGTATTGAGCTCCCTACATTCGCTCAAAGGGAACACACTATCATTCATTTATAAACAAATAACCACACACACACACACACACACACACACACACACACAAACAAATAGCACACACCCAAAAACATAACTTTCACAACCAGACTGAAGAACACACAACCCTTATCTCAAATTTTCTTCCTGCAATAGAAAGTGAAGGCTGGAGCTCAAACAGTGTATTGCTAACAGTAACACACAACCATAAGTAATTTTGCTGTTCAAACGGTCATTGTAAATCATGAATGAATTAACTCAACATAAACTTAGAGACACAAGTAATATTATATTGCTGTGTGTGTAAAACAGCGTTTGAGCTATTGTTTAGGCTAGCATGTACGTTTTAACTTATACAGTACCAGAAGGTGCACAAAATACCGAACCATTTACCATTCCAGCAAGAGTTTTCTAATAGACGATGTTCAGAAATAACTTTCAGGATTTTCAAGTCTATTGCTATTAGAGTAAGACTAAGAGCCTCTTTTAAGTGGTCAAGCTTTTCAAACTTAGACGAAACAAGTATTAAGCTTCTGAACAGGTTTATCCTGTGATCGGGACTAACAACTAACTCTGATGTGTATGTTATGCAGCGTGTGCACAATACTATGCCACTTTCTGTAAATGATCAACGTTCACAAGTTTATCAGAGTTCCCGATGATTGCTGGCCTATGTGCTATAGTGATCCCTCTCAACATGTTCTGATTGATGTGACGTGAGTTTCATAAAACACATGTGCTTAGAGAACACTTCCACTGATCTGCAAACAATCGGCTCTGATGTGCATAGTTTTGAAAGAAAAGGGTATTATAATATAATTATATATGAGCGCCGACTGCATAACATACATATTAGAGTTATTTGTTTGTTCTGATCGCAGGATAAAGCTGATAAGAAGTGTGGTGCATTCTTCGCCTTGTTTTGAAAAGCTTGTCCTTGTAAAATGAGCTCTTCATCTACCACACCGACCAAACATCGGGACAAAAGTTATTTCCGTAAGACGTCTATTCACAGTTATCTTCAAACAGGGGAGGGTAGCGAAAGGGGTAAACAAAATCCCAGGACCACTTAACTTCTACAAACTTAAAAACATACCTGAGTTCTTCCGGAGGCGGCCACCATTTTGACCCTTGTGAGTTGTCCCTCTTCTCTTACTCCAACAGCTTGTCTGTCATCAGTTTCTTGATGAACAATGGAAATAAATTAGAAATCAGTTACAAAGTTACATAAGTCAAAACGTTTTAGCGACAAAACAATGATAACTGTTCACAACCACACACTGTTGACTGTACTTAAAGCTGTCGTCTATCTACGACTATACGTGGCTCCATGTTTGAAAAGATAGGGCTTAGAAGCATGTACCGAACTCAGTACAGTGAAGGCGGCCTGAAACCTTGACAGATTCATTTAACGCTTGACTTTTGCTGTGATAACTTCCTGTTTGCTCCCTCTATATTCAAGAGGCACCAAAGGGAACAAATACGCCTTGGTGGAGATTCAAACTCAGGAACTCACGATTTCAGGGCTGATGTTCTAACCACTTTATACTACTGCGCCAATTATGACAAGCGCTGAACAATTTATACATTTTATGTTATTTTTGGAGCAGCATCTATTTCATACCTTTATCCATCAATTGCTCAGGAGTGAATTTAACTACTTCTTGGATAGCTATACTTGAACTGCACAGAGATTTGGAGAGATTAAATCAATAAATTACTGTTCTTCTACTTAACTTGTATGTTGTAAATAGATATCACATTCACAGCCATCACATCGCGTGAATGTCGTGTAGCATGGTATTGGTAACATAAAACATGTGCTGTAATTTCGTGAAACATGTTTGCAAAATAACGGCGAAGTTTACAGACAATTTTGACGCTATTGCAATGCATGAATCATTGAATGGTATTAATTCCACCTTAGCATAGAAACAAATTGTAACTTTTGCATCTTTGTTAAAACTGATGGAGTGGCCTAGTGGTCATGACATCCCCCCCGAAATCTTGAGGTCCGAATCTGGTATACTATGAGTAGCAACAAGAATAATGTGTATGCTTCCTTTGACCCTAGCCTGTTTATTGCAAACCTAAACCGATTAGTAGTGGTGACAGACAGGGCTGGATTTAACACAGATGAATATATGTGTGAGTTATTAATGTAATGGTCAACAAGTTACCATACTTTTTTAAATGGAAGAAGAGCATTATCACATTGACCATTGTTGGCAGCATTGTGCAAAATACCCATACCATTCTGGATTATTGAATTGATTGACCCCAACATGGACCAAAACTCATTAACATTATTAAATAACAATCACTCTGTAATGATTAACAACTTTTGGTTACATTTTCAAATGTTACTACATGTAGTCAGAAAGAGGTGTACACCACTGTATAGAATTAGAAGAGTATTACTATTACTAAGTTGCAAACCCCACTTTTATAAAGTAATTGCTAGAGAGAATTTCAAACACCACCAGAATAATGTAATGAACATCGGGTTTTCTTTTCAGATCTCCTGGATTTATAAACAAAAGCTGCTAATTCAAAACCTACAACTCATCCAAAGATGGAAAAAAAAACATGGTTCGAGATTAGCATTGCGATCATCCTTTAAAATAACACAGCTTAAGATTTGAAATACATACTAACCAAGCCTATGTATACAACTGCTTGTTGTACTACTATGGTCACAAAACTGCCATTGCCAGGGAATGCTAAAACAGATAAAGGCGATGGATATAGCTTTCTGTCAGCACATTGAATAACACTTTAACAGTGAAAATGAAATTAAGGGATGTCTGGCTGACGGTAACAATAGCAACCACAGTCAGCATTAACCGGAAAGATTTGTGTGTGTAGCCAAGCCTAATGATATTCACCTGTTTTTGCATGATGAAGGAGTGGTATATGCAGAAATTCCAGCAGCGGACCCAGGTATCCTAGACTGGTCAGGCTCTGAATGTACTCTTGCCATAGAACTTCTTTGTGAGAGGCACCCACCAATAAGTCCTCGGACCTGAAAACAACACATAAAATACAGGATAAGAATAAGGATAAGATGTGATAATTGATATAGTCCTGTGAGGTCAACCTCATGGCAATCCGGGTTGCTTTCTCTCTGGGGAAAGTGAACCGCCATACACTGAGTCAATAACACTGATACAGTACACTACAACATTTTTTTCTACAATCTTTTTTACCGTTATTTCCACTTTGTGATTCATGCGATCTTATGCATGACTCCTGATAATGTCGTCTGGCGTCGGCAACACTTCCATATCAATATTAAAGCTTTGAAAACATTGTTATCTTTTGACCTAACCGGTTTTTTTAATATTCCTAGCAGTAGCAACCTCCTTGCGGAAACTTCCAGCCTGCCCTACTGATGTCGTTAATGCATCACGTTCAAGTTCAGGCCAGTCCACCTCCTCCAAATGTTTTGCAACCCTTCAATGGCTTCATTCAGTCCTTTCATTTTTCTGAGATGTTGAATTGGCAAAATGGTCTTATTTTAGGGTGTGGCACAAAGTGAAGCACTGGGAATCTCGCCATGACCCATTTCCAAAAGAAAGATAAAGCAAACATTTACTTGAATCAAACCATTTAGGAAAGTTCTGTGGGATTCATGGGGGTTTATCCATTTGAGAACAAATCTGTTTCCCTTGCCAAGTAACATTTCCCTTTATTTTCCTTTTTAAAATTTTGTTTAAATAGAAATTATTAAAATAGAAAGAGGTTTTTAATATGTACAGAATAAAAAAAACGGAGGAATGTTTGCGTAAAGAAGGAATTTCCATAGAAACGAGTTTTCACTGGTATGTAAATTGATTTAAAGAAAAACTCTGAAAGGGGTGTGTGTGTGTGCCTGTATGCATGATCTGTTGGCAGGTCCAGATTAAAAAACAAATTGAAAAAATAAAATCTGTGCAATCTTGCATATTAGCAAGATCTAGATCAGCACTTTCCAGGACGTGTACGGGTAATGTGATCAAATGTAGTTTTTACATCACGCGTTTGCCAAGATCTGCAGTCTTGGTGGGAGCAAAACAACACATGCCTTTGGAACATTGGAGAAAAAAGTGAGTCACGGGTGACGCAATATCTACACGTACAGGCCTTTGCTACACGTTCGACCACCCAGAACACTGTATTCTGGGAATGGGAGTATCTTTCATGAATAATATTGTACACAGCAACAACAACAAAACTGACCGAATTTAGTACATGTTTTGTATTGCGAGTAACCAATAATCATTATAACCCAAGTTTAACTGAATTAATATTATTTGAACATACTTACTCTCCAGGACCCCCTTTCGAACTGTGCACTACCCTACTGAACTGCGTTCAACATTATGATCGCTTTGCGTGTGCCACTTGTAGGAGCTAGCTCATTCAAACAGTTTTCAAAAGTGACTTACACGGGCGGAATCTCACTGAATGAAGGGACGGTTTTATGGAAGACTTTGGTCTACTGGGTAGATTGTTCTATTTGATTTTTGTACCTCGATTTTGTTTTTCTCGGAAAAGGAATTCTGTTCTCTCTGAAATGTGTAGCTTTTCTCGGAAATCCTGGGATCCGAGGAGAATTTATCTATGAAAAAACAAAAACAAAAAAGGGTAGTAAAGACCATCAAATTGTACTCACTTGATAAAGTGTTGTTAGTCCTAAGTTTTCAAGTGATGGCTGGCTTTCTGATTCTTGTAAGTTGTATTGAATCTTGGTCTCTGTCCCATACATCTCTTGTGGTGACAGCGGCAGCATGAATCAAACTGCACATTGAGAGTCCACACACACTAAAAATAAAGAGTAGCAAAATGGTTAACCAGGAATAGTCGAATCATGATGGTTAGTGAATTCCCAGACATGCATTCAATACAATGATCATAAAAGTATAACGTATAAGATGTCAACATGTATAATACATACATTACATGTGACCTGGGGTGAGGTGCAAAAAGCCAGACTCTGAGCCACCGAACTGGGTGGAAATCGCATGCGGGGTCTGACTGGTTGAAATCACAACAAATCTTAATTTCAACCAATCCAACCCTGCGACTGTGTAACACCAAGTTTTGCACCCTGCACCTCAGCCCAGGAAACCTGATTATCAAATACCTGAAGTTTGTTAATGTTAGTTGTTACTCTGTGTGTGGTCATTGAGCGAGTCGTACTCATAGACTGGGTGTTTATGTCATTGTCCATTCAGTCACAACTTTGACAGCCAGCCAAGACTCAGTCACTGAGTCAGTCAAGGCTATTCAAGACTCTCACTCTCAGCTATGTCATGTGTTTCTGTGTGCATGCAGACCTTTGACAGTTTGAGCATGTTCATGTGCTTGCACATATGTATGTGTGTGCACAACTGCATAAGACTAAGATTTGTAACTGTAAGACTGTGTATTTGCAAGGATTGTTGCGTTTGTGCATCTATTTGTTCTTTATTGTTCCCATTCATGTGTTCTAGTGTGCGTGTGTTTGCTGGCTTTCAACTTTTAATCATACATCATTACATGTGCAAGTGCCACCTTTTGTTTGTGTCTGTGAGTGTGTACTTTTTTGTGCTTGTTTGTGTGTGTACATGTATGTGTTCATGCATGTGTCATTGTGTGTGCACAAGCTAACAAAAGGTATTTTTGTGCGAGACTGTGTGGTTATCAGTTTGACACTGGTGCCTGTTTTAAATCTCTTTCTCACCATCAAATGACTGTACTTGTTTTCAAAATAAATTGGTAAATTTGCAGCTCGTACATTATAACTTGACAGTAAAAGAATTGTTCAAATCAGAGGATAGCATTCAGAATCACTCAATCAGTCAGTGGCTAGTCAATGCCACCCTAAATAGACTCAGCTTGGCTCAAGTAAGTCGCAACTGGTCACCAGTTATCGAACAGCACAGCGATCAGTATCACCATCACCAATCAAAGCAGTGCAGACAGTATTCTGTATCACTGCTCCTTTCTTTGCTTCATGCTCGTTGGCTCGGCTCCTTTTGCTTTAACTCCGAATAAGGCCCCCCCCCCCCCCCCCCCCCCAAATAAAAAAAGGTGTGG